>NW_011494956.1:2324139-2362242 GCF_000754665.1 Bison bison bison
TATTTCCATGAAGTGATGGGACCGGATGCCATGATCTTCATTTTCTGAATGTTGAGCTTTAACCAACTTTTCACTCTCTTCTTTCACTTTCATCAAGAGGCTTTTTAGTTCCTCTTCACTTTCTGCCATAAGGGTGGTGTGATCTGCATAGCTGAGGTTATTGATATTTCTCCTGGCAATCTTGATTCCAGCTTGTGTTTCTTCCAGTCCAGCATTTCTCATGATGTACTCTGCATATAAATTAAATAAGCAGGGTGACAATATACAGCCTTGACGTACTCCTTTTCCTATTTGGAACCAGTCTGTTGTTCCATGTCCAGTTCTAACTGTTGCTTCCTGACCTGCATACAGATTTCTCAAGAGGCAGGTCAGGTGGTCTGGTATTCCCATCTCTTTCAGAATTTTCCAGTTTTGTGTGATCCACACAGTCAAAGGCTTTGGCATAGTCAATAAAGCAGAAATAGATGTTTTTCTGGAACTCTCTTGCTTTTTCGATGATCCTGTGGATGTTGGCAATTTGATCTCTGGTTCCTCTGCCTTTTCTAAAACCAGCTTGAACATCTGGAATTTCACACTTCACGTATTGCTGAAGTCTGGCTTGGAGAATTTTGAGCATTACTTTACTAGCATGTGAGATGAGTGCAATTGTCTGGTAGTTTGAGCATTCTTTGGCATTGCCTTTCTTTGGGATTGGAATGAAAACTGACCTTTTCCAGTCCTGTGGCCACTGCTGAGTTTTCCAAATGTGCTGGCATATTGAGTGTAGCACTTTCACAGCATCATCTTTCAGGATTTGGAATAGCTCAACTGGAATTCGATCACCTCCACTAGCTTTGTTTGTAGTGATGCTTCCTAAGGCCCACTTGACTTCACATTCCAGGATGTCTGGCTCTAGGTCAGTGATCAAACCACTGTAATTATCTGGGTCATGAAGCTCTTTTTTGTACAGTTCTTTTGTGTATTCTTGCCATCTCTTCTTGATATCATCTGCTTCTGTTAGGTCCATACCATTTCTCTCATTCATCGAGGCCATCTTTGCATGAAATGTTCCCTTGGTATCTCTAATTTTCTTGAAGAGATCTCTAGTCTTTCCCATTCTGTTGTTTTCCTCTATTTCTTTGCATTAATCACTGAGGAAGGCTTTCTTATCTCTTCTTGCTATTCTTTGGAACTCTGCATTCAGATGCTTATATCTTTCCTTTTCTCCTTTGCTTTTTGCTTCTCTTCATTTCACAGCTATTTGTAAGGCCTCCCCAGACAGCCATTTTGCTTTTTTGCGTTTCTTTTCCATGGAGATGGTCTTGATCCCTGTCTCCTGTACAATGTGATTAACCTCTGTCCATAGTTCATCAGGCACTCTATCTATCAGATCTAGGCCCTTAAATCTATTTCTTACTTCCACTGTATAATCATAAGGGATTTGATTTAGGTCATACCTGAATGGTCTAGTGGTTTTCCCTACTTTCTTCAATTTAAGTCTGAATTTGGTAATAAGGAGTTCATGATCTCAGCCACAGTCAGCTCCTGGTCTTGTTTTTGCTGACTGTATAGAGCTTCCCCATCTTTGGCTGCAAAGAATATAATCAATGTGATTTCGGTGTTGACCATCTGGTGATGTCCAAGTGTAGAGTCTTCTCTTGTGTTGTTGGAAGAGGGTATTTGCTATGACCAGTGCATTTTATTGGCAAAACTCTATTAGTCTTTGCCCTGCTTCATTCTGTATTCCAAGGCCAAATTTGCCTGTTAACTCCAGATGTTTCTTGACTTCCTAATTCTGCATTCCAGTCCCCTGTAATGAAAAGGACATCTTTTTGGAGTGTTAGTTCTAAAAGGTCTTGTAGGTCTTCATAGAACCGTTCAACTTCAGCTTCTTCAGCGTGACTGGTTGGGGCATAGACTTGGATTCCTGTGATACTGAATGGTTTGCCTTGGAAATGAACAGAGATCATTCTGTCGTTTTTGAGATTGCATCCAAGTACTGCATTTCAGACTCTTTTGTTGACCATGATGGCTACTCCCTTTCTTCTGAGGGATTCCTGCCCGCAGTAGTAGATATAATGGTCATCTGAGTTAAATTCACCCATTCCAGTCCATTTCAGTTCTCTGATTCCTAAAATGTCGACATTCACTCTTGCCATCTCTTGTTTGACCACTTCCAGTTTGCCTTGATTCATGGACCTGACATTCCAGGTTCCTATGCAATATTGCTCTTTACAGCATTGGACCTTGCTTCTATCACCAGTCACATCCACAGCTGGGTATTGTTTTTGCTTTGTCTCCATCCCTTCATTCTTTCTGGAGTTATTTCTCCACTGATCTCCAGTAGTATATTGGGCACCTACTCACCTGAAGAGTTCCTCTTTCAGGTCCTATAATTTTGCCTTTTCATACTGTTCATGGGGTTCTCAAGGCAAGAATACTGAAGTGTTTTGCCATTCCCTTCTCCAGTGGACCACATTCTGTCAAATCTCTCCACCATGACCCACCTGTCTTGGGTTGCCCCACGGGCATGGCTTAGTTTCATTGAGTTAGATAAGGCTGTGGTCCTAGTGTGATTATATTGACTAGTTTTCTGTGAGTATGGTTTCAATGTGTCTGCCCTCTGATGCCATAAGGGTGGTGTCATCTGCATATCTGAGGTTATTGATATTTCTCCCGGCATTCTTGATTCCAGCTTCTGCTTCCTCCAGCCCAGCGTTTCTCATGATGTACTCTGCATATAAGTTAAATAAACAGGGTGACAATATACAGCCTTGACGTACTCCTTTTCCTATTTGGAAATAGTCTGTTGTTCCATGTCCAGTTCTAACTGTTGCTTCCTGACCTGCATACAGATTTCTCAAGAGGCATGTTAGGTGGTCTGGTATTCCCAGACCACAGTTTATTGTGATCCACATACTCAAAGGCTTTGGCATAGTCAATAAAGCAGAAATAGATGTTTTTCTGGAACTCTCTTGCTTTATCCATGATCCAGAGGATGTTGGCAATTTGATCTCTGGTTCCTCTGCCTTTTCAAAACCAGCTTGAACATCTGGAAGTTCATACTTCATGTATTGCTGAACCTTGGCTTGCAGAATTTTAAACATTACTTTTCTAGCATGTGAGATGAATGCAACTGTGTGGTAGTCTGAGCATTCTTTGGCCTTTCTTTGGGATTGGAATGAAAACTGACCTTTTCCAGTCCTGTGGCCACTGCTGAGTTTTCCAAATGTGCTGGCATATTGAGTGTAGCACTTTCACAGTATCATCTTTCAGGATTTGAAATAGCTCAACTGGAATTCAATCACCTCCACTAGCTTTGTTTGTAGTGATGCTTCCTAAGGCCCACTTGACTTCACATTCCAGGATGTCTGGCTCTAAGTGAGTGATCACACTATCATGATTATCTTGGTCCTGAAGATCTTTTTTGTACAGTTCTTCTGTATATTCTTGCCACCTCTTCTTAATATCTTCTGCTTCTTTTAGTTTTATACCATTTCTCTCCTTTATCGAGGCCATCTTTGCATGAAATGTTCCCTTGGTATCTCTAGTTTTCTTGAAGAGATCTCTAGTCTTTCCCATTCTGTTGTTTTCCTCTATTTCTTTGCATTGATCACTGTGGAAGGCTTTCTTCTCCTTGCTATTCTTTGGAATTCTGCATTCAAATGGGAATATCTTTCCTTTTCTCCTTCGTTTTTCACTTCCCTTTGCACAGCTATTTGTAAGTCCTCCTCAGACAGCCATTCTGCTTTTTTGCATTTCTTTTTCTTGGGGATGGTTTGATTCCTGTCTCCTGTACAATGTCATGAATCTCCATCCATAGTTCATCAGGCACTCTATCAGATCTAGTCCCTTAAAGGTATTTCTCACTTCCACTGTATAACCATAAGGGATTTGATTTAGGTCATACCTGAATGGTCTAGTGGTTTTTCTCTACTTTCTTCATTTTCAGTCTGAATTTGGCAATAAGGAATTCATGATCTGAGCCACAGTCAGCTCCCGGTCTTGTTTTTGCTGACTCTATAGAACTTCTCCATCTTTGGCTGCAAAGAATATAATCAATCTTTTTTCACTGTCGACCATCTGGTGATGTCCATGTGTAGAGTCTTCTTTTGTGTTGTTGGAAGAGGGTGTTTGCTATAACCAGTGTGTTTTCTTGGCAGAACTCTATTAGCTTTTGCCCTGCTTCATTCTGTACTCCAAGGTCAAATTTGTCTGTTACTCCAGGTGTTTCTTGACTTCCTAAAGAGAATATAAAAGTATAATCTACAGTCTTTAGCTCCCTTAACAATATTTACATTTTCATTGAGGAGAGAACTTTTATACATACAAGAATTAGCAAACAATTGAAGATAGAATGTAATTAATGGCAATGTTATGTGATATGGGTCAGAAACAGGACCAGGAACAGGCTACCTAGGAAGGCCTCCCAAAGGAGTTGGTACTTTGGCCTGCCTTTATGGAGTGATGAAGATAAGCCAAGGCATTGCATTCTAGAAAAATAACACAAATATAGGCAGAGTCAGAGCTAAGCATATTATGGTATAATATAACAGATATTACTTCCCCTTCTTCACTAACAGAATCTTTTTGGTCATGGTTAAGGACAGCCATTTGCCAAGTTTAGGAGAGGAATATTCATTCTTTCAAGCCAAATATAAAAATTTGGTCCTCTTAATTTCCCAGATTTTTGTACAGCAGGGGAGTGTGTGTGACCCAGCTTTAGCCAATGATATGAGTGAAAACTATTGGAAAAGTCTGGGGCAAACTTTTGCATTTCTGATATAACAGTACAGATATGACTGATGATGGTGGTCAGAACACAATATGCCAGAAAATGGTCCCTTCACACACTAAATATTTTAAGCTGAAGGAGTTTAAGAAAATAGCAGAAGCAAGAAGATCACTCTGTCCTTCCCCCCACCTCTCTCCTGTGAAACAGATCATAAATCCTCAGGAGAGAGATGTCCTCCCTATACCTGCAGGAAAGCAACATCTTTATCTTTGAAGACAAAATTATGCCAAAAGAATCCAAACAAATAGATCTGGCCGAGCTTCCCTGTTTATTGCATTTACCTCCTACATGTTGTCAACCATGTTTCTCCATGGCTGTCCAATCTTCACCAAAGCTAGAATAAAAAACTCAGGTTTAGTTGTTTCCTCCAGTCTTCCTTTCCTTATAAAGCCTTCTGGTTCACATAAAATGTATATTAAATAAACTTGTATGCTTTTCTCTTGATAATCTGTCTTTGTCAGTTTGATTTTCAGACCCACCCAAAGACCCTAAGAAGGTTGAGGAGAACTTTTTCTTTTTTTTTTTTTCACTTACATCAGCAGAGCTTTATTTATTTCCTTTCTGTCTTAAATATAGTGTTTGAAGGTATAATAGCCACTTTCAACTATAAGGGGCTTCCCTTGTGGCTCAGCTGGTAAAGAATCCTCCTGCAATGCAGGAGACCTGGGTTCAATCCTTGGGTTGGGAAAACCCCCTGGAGAAGGGAAAGGCTACCCACTCCAGTATTCTGGCCTAGAGAATTCTACAGTCTCTATACATCCATGGGGTTGCAAAGAGTTGGACATGACTGATCAGTCACTTCAACCATGAGATAAAAAGCATGAAAAAATAAAGTCAATAAGCTAAACGTGGTAAAGCATGATGTAAAAAAAAATCTAAAAGCAACCTATCACCAATCACCAGACACTTTGGGGTAAAAGAAGTCTTTATTTCTTTAAGCCCTGGTAAGTACATCTTGTTTTGTGCTTTGCTGTGCTGTGCTTAGTCACTCAGTAGTGTCTGACTCTTTGGGACTGCATGGACTGTAGCCCACCAGGCTCCTCTGTCTATGGGGATTGTCCAGACAAGAATACTCAAGTGGGTTGCCATGCCGTCCTCCAGGGGATCATCCCAACCCAGGGATCGAACCCAGGTTTCCCACATTGCAGGCAGATTCATTACCATCTGAGCCACCAGGGAAGCCCAAGAACACTGAAGCTGATAGCCTATCCCTTCTCCAGGATAACTGCCTGACCCAGGAATTGAACCGAGAGCTCCTGCCAGCTGAGCTACCCGGGAAGCCCACAGATGGCCTTATTTGCAGTCAAATTCGTTTTTAACTGATATTGATAGGAAAGCTATTAACCTGGATGGAAAGTTATGAAAGGAATGATTTCACTAATCACTACATTCATATTCACATCTCTATGATTTTATGGGATAAATACTTTCAGTCTAAAATGCTTTTCTTTCTATACCTAAAATCATCTACTTAGTCCAGCACATTTGTTATTCCATCCGTGAAAATTTCTCTGTTTACCACCATCAAAATAAATGAAACTTTGGGTATCAACAAAACAGAGCTTGTGCTCAAGTCCAGCACTAATTTTCTTTGTAGTCTTATAGTATGTTTAGACATTTAGATGCTCATCTCTTTTAGTCTGCAGACTTCCATTAGACAAAGATGTTTTATTCAATTTTATGTTTTGTACAGAAATGTTTTACATATATCAGATTTTTATCCAATTTTGTTTAAATGAAAACTTGTACCTTCTATTTTGTTGACATCCTTGCCCTGAAAAAAAGAGAAAAAAAAAAATGAACAAAGAAAGCCATACTGGTGCTATTTTTCAACTCCTTTCCTTAGGAGTAGTTAGTAGTAGTAGTAGTCGTTCAGTTGTGTCCAACTCCTTGTGACCCTATGGACTGTGGCCCACCAGGCTTCTCTGTCCATGGGATTCTCCAGCCAAGAATACTGGAGTGGATTGCTATTCCCTTCTCCATAAGATCTTTCCGACCCAGGGATTGAACTCAGGTCTCCTGCACTGCAAGCAGATTCTTTACTGTTTGAGCTATAGGAAAGATCCAAGATGAGAGGAAGGTAAGCACAATACAGAAAAATCAGAAAGAGGGAAAACAGCAGGCCAGAGAAAACAAATCTAAGAAACAAACAAACTGCATTGTGACAGCTCTAGAAGACACTTAAGACATCTGGTCAATTTAAGAAAACAGGACTTCAGAGCTGAGATGATAAAAATAACAATGAGAAGGAAAGAGAAAGAGGGTAAGAAAACAAACTAAGGATCGAAACAACACCATAACAGAACTCTAAATTCATAAACAACAATCAGAAACAGCCACAGAAATAGACACCTTTCCTTAGTAGGTGACATTTATCTCTGCATTCTTAAATCTGATTTGACTCTGTGACTTACTCTGTCAATGTTGTTGTTGTTCAGTTACTAAATTGTGTCTGACTCTTTGCCACCCCATGGACTGCAACATATCAGGTGTCCTCCACTATCCCCTGATGTTTCGTCAGACTCAAGTCCGTTGAGTCAGTGATGCTGCCTCCCTCCTCTCTTTTGCCTTCAGTCTTTCATCACGATCTTTTCCAATGAGTCAAGTCTTCACATCAGATGACCAAAGTATTGGAGCTTCAGCTTCAGCATCAGTCCTCCAATGAATATTCAAGGTTGATTCCCTTTAGGATTGGCTGGTTTGATCCTGCAGTTCAAGGGACGCTCAAGAGTCTTCTCCAGCACCACCATTGGAAAGCATCAATTCTTTGGCACTCAGCCTTCTTTTGGAGAAGGAAATGGCAACCCACTCCAGTGTTCTTGCCTGGAGAATCCCAGGGACGGGGTAGCCTGGTGGGCTGCCGTCTATGGGGTCACATAGATTCAGACATGACTGAAGCGACTTAGCAGCAGCAGCCTTCTTTATGGTTAAGTCTCACATCTGTACTTGACTACTGGGAAAAACCATAGCTTCGACTATAGAGACTTTTGTCAGCAAAGTGATGCTTCTACTTTTTAATACACTATCTAGGTTTGACGTAGTTTTCCTTCCAAGGAGCAAGTGTCTTTTAATTTCATGGCTACAGTCACCATCTGCAGCGATTTTGGAGCCCCCAAAAATAAAATCTGTCACTGTTTCCACTTTGTCCCTTTCTATTTACCATGAAGTGATGGGACCAGATGCCATGATCTTAGTTTTTTGACAAGGCTGTGATCTATGAAAAGGAGTTTGTTAATGGATGTAGCAAATGAGTCACAATTATAGACTTAAAATGTTATGATGCACTGGGGCATTTGTGCTGTCACACTGATTTTTAGAATCCCAAGACTCCTGTGGAGAATCCCAGGTTTGCCTTCTAGATGATCAGGAACCACCCAGAACAGCTGTTTATCCCAGCCAAGCAACATCCCCAACCAGATCTAACAAATAGCTGACCTATCCCTTAAACTCAGTTGCTTGAGAGCTGCCAAGACCAGCAACAGGGCTGTCCGAATGAGCCCAGTCTCAATCAGTGACACACAGAATTATGAAGTAAAACAAATGATGTTTTAAGCTACCAAATTTGGGGGAAGATTATTGTATAGCAAAAATTAACAGAGGGACTATGAAGTTTTTCAGGATTACTTTTAAGAAACTCTCAACTCAAAAGGTCAGTTGAAGACATAGAGATGACTGGAGCAACTGCATCTTTTTGTTGAGATGAAATCAATTTTCACAATTTTTGGTTGACCACAAAAATTGCTTAACATACCAGTGTGTAATATAGGCCCATACTAATTCGTAATGCAAATGGATTCTTGTCAGCTTTCAAAACCCTGCCATAAGGCTTACAAAAGTAAATGCAATTTATCTCATGTTTAAGATTTTTGCCCACTGGCAGAGTTTCAAGCTGTTAGAAGACAGATATTCTTTATAAAACTCATAAGGATATGTGTTAGACTCCAGTTGTATTCTTCTTTTGTAAAACTTTTATGTGAGGAGTATTTTAATATTTTAACCCACAGTATCAGTAAAATTTTCCATCTGGTTTTTATCTTGATTCACATGGATTTGGTTCTTCTTGAGTAATAATCACATCCTGACATCACAGCTCACTAAAAATGAACCCATTTAATACACCTATTTGGTGTGAATTTCAAAGCCATAATCAAGGTTCCTTAGTTTCAGTTCTTAGTGAACTAACTGCTCTAACCCAAGGGCAGTTAGGAAAAGCAAGCCTTTGCCTTCTCAATGGCTCATGGTCAGGCTTCTTAATGAGGGACAGTTAGTAGGATCTGCATCTTTCAAATGCTTTGGGGGAGGTTCTATACTCCTCTCCCTACTCTCTCTTCTCCAGCTTCGTCCTGCCTACCCTCAGTCATGAAGCTCCCTTTTCAGTACTGAGGATAGAGTGTGAAAGAAATGGGATGCTTTGGCAGCACCCTGCACAGCTGGAAAGCTGGGCACTTATTTATATACTCTCACTTTCCCCCACAGAAGAAATCATGGTCCAAGAAGATTTTTCACTTAGCTGTGCTGTCTTGAAGGAAGGGTAGTGCAAGTAAAGTTAAATTGTTCTTCTAACCCTCTTCAGTGCATCCCAGCCCACATATATATATATATGTGTACATATATATATATATATATACACACATAACTAAGGAACCTTGATTATCCTTAGTTTCAGTTCTTAGTGAACTAACTGCTCTAAACCACAGGCAGTTATACTCCAGTGAAGTGCTGGAACTTCTTTGCTCTAAATCTGAACTTTCACAAAGGCTTTTTTGTCTGGGTGAACTTCTCAGAGAGTGTTTTTCAGGGTCTTCCAGACTACACCCAAGTACTAGAGCTGGAGCAGGTTTCTGGGTCACTGCAATGTCTATAGCCAGAACTGGGGTCTATATATTATCCAGTGCACATATCGGCAAGATATCTGGATCCCTTGGTATATACGCTGTAATACGCTGCTCCCTCAAAAGCACTTTTGTCCATGTATGGATGCCAAATTGCTGTTATTGTGTAAGAGTACAAAGAAAGGACCCCTTAACCAGCCCTGTTGCTCAGATACCTCTAAAGCATCAGCCTTTATTGAGCTGTTTCACCATCCTCCAGTCAAAGCCATCTGCTGCAGTCTCTCAACAGTCCAACATAGCAGGGAGAAAAGAAAAAGAGAAGACAAGACTCTTACCTCCAGGAACACTTCTCAGTAGTTGAACATTACATATTCTCTTACCTCTTTGGCCCAAATGTAGTTGAACAGGCAAATGCAGCTGCAAGGAGGCTGGGAAGTATAGTCTTTATTCTGGCAGTCCTGTATTCCAGGATCCTTTTAGTGAGGAATAAGGAAATAAAAGATATTGGAGGAAACTCGGCAGTCTTTTCTAGATTTATTAAAGGAATATGCACAGACTTCTCTGAAAGCTACTCTTCTGGTATGGGGATTCTGGTGTGGTTGGGTTTTTATGTCTTATATAGGGATTGCAGAAGTAGAAAATGCAAAGTTCAGTAATAAGAATTAAATCACATAACCGAGATTAGGTTTAGGTCAGTCCAGCTTTTTGTGACCCCATGGACTTCAGCATACCAGGCTTCCCTGTCCTTCACCAACTCCCGGAATTTGCTCAAACTCATGCCATTGGGTCGGTGACGCCATCCAACCACCTCATCCTCTGTCGTTCCCTTCAACAGGTTTAGGAGTGTGAGTGTGTATAAAAAGTGGTTTAGGTAGTGTGTATAAAAATTACTAAAGACTTTCAGTTAATTTTATTTTTGAAACTTTTTATATTGTTTGAATCTTATTTTACTTATATATTATGTTTATATAGAGAAAACAAGCTTATTTCCTTGGTAGAAAGAGGGAAATTATTTTAATGGACTTCATTTAAGAGCAGTTTTAGGTTCACTGTATAGTTGAATGGAAGGTCCAGAAATTTCCCATTTATCCCCTAGTCCTACACATGCATAGGCCCCCCTACTGTCAACATTCCTCATCTGAGTGGTACATCATTAAAATGGATAAACCCACACTGACACATCATTATCATATAAAGTTTATCGTTTGTATTAGGGTTCAGTTTGGTGTTGTACATTTTCATGGGTTTGGACAAATTTATCATGATGTGTACCCACCAGTATAGTATCTTACAAAATAGATTTGGGTCCTCCTGGGAACAAGACATTTGTGGGTTGTGACATGGAGATGTCCAGTCAAATCTCAAGAGAGAGAGCAGGCTGTAACTTTGACCAGTTTCTTCCTATTTGCTTAAATTTTAGGATTTTTTGCTGGACTTTCAGTGCTAAAATCAGAAAAGTCCTGGGAAAACTGGAGTGAATTGGTCACTCTACATGTTGTAGATACGGATTTAGGGTTTTGACAGTGCACAGATGTTACGTAGGAACAAGGATTATCCTCACGTCACCCTCATCACTACGTGAGTGCATTTTCTTTTAGCATGTATTGTAATTGTTTACAACTTACATCACCACTAATATTTTTGTATAAAATTTTATATATAAGATATGATGATTCCTCAATATATTTTTTAAGTTCCATAACAATGAGGACTATATTAATATTTTTCTCTTCAAGGAATCCAATCCAGGTTATTGAGACCTAACCTTTGATAAATGGAATTGATTTACTAATATAGAAGATACCTATTTGAGAAAAAATGGATAAATGAAAGAATAGAAACACAATAATGTATTCCAAGCACTTCAGAATGTGATCAAAGGATTCTGTAAGTATTAATATTACAGGTGTAAGAGTACACAGAATGAGATATTTCAAATTATAAACATTAAAGCAATTTCCACATTTTGCTTTAATTAATTGCCGATAGTTGTTACATTTCTCTTTGATGTTATATTCAGAGTAAAACTCTCTCTGAAGACACAAATAAAAATATTGCTGTGAAAACATTGAGAATTAAATAATTTCCCAATTATTTAGAGTGGAAAGATACACTATTATTATGTGAGGGAAGTGTTGAAAAGTTAGGTCTGATGGACTTAATGAAACTTGTCTTTCAAATGTTTCAGTCTCCCCATTGATCCAGCTGCATTTTGCATTTAACACACTTCTGTAACTCTCTAATCTGGGATGACATAATTATGTCTAAAAGTCTAGAGAGTGAGATTCAAGGTCCTTCTTGGAGATGGCACAGTTATTTTGTTTTTGCTTTGATAACTCTAGCTTGGATTGGGCTTCCCTAATAGCTCAGTTGGTAAAGAATCTGCCTGCATTGTAAGAGACCCCGGTTAAATTCCTAGGTCAGGAAGATCCACTGGAGAAGGGATAGGCTACCCACTCCAGTATTCTTGGGCTTCCTTTGTGGCTCAGCTGGTAAAGAATCCACCAGCAATACAGGAGACCTTGGTTTAATCCCTGGATTGGGAAGATACCTTGGAGAAGGGAATGGCTACCCACTCAAGTATTCTGGCCTAAAGAATTCCATGGACTGTATAGTCCATGAAGTTGCAAAGTGTTGGACACAAATGAGTGAATTTCACTCACTCACTCAACTGGGATTGGCTTAACATTACAATTTATAAAGCAATATTTTCATGTTCATTAAAAACTCATAAGATAGGCATTATCTTCTTTATACAGAAGTATAAATTTAGGCAGCATTTAAAATAATGAAAACAAAACAATAATGACAAGCACCATTTGCTGAGAATCTATTATTCATAAAGCATTGTCTTAGGTTTGATTATTGTTGTAGTTGTTGTTTAGTTGCTAAGTCATGTCCTACTCTTTTGTGACCCCATGAACTGTAGCCCACTAGGCTCCTGTCCATGGGATTTCCCAGGCAAGAATACCGGAAACGGTTGCCCTTTCCTTCTCCAGGAGATCTTCCTGACCTAGGGATCAAACTCACGTCTCCTGCTTAGCATGCAGATTCTTTACCACCAAGCCAGCTGGGAAGCCACTGTTAGCTTTGATACACATATTCATTTGACTATAATTCTGTGGGGCAAATACTATCCCCTTCATTTTAAAAGGAGGAAATGGAGGATTAGAGAAGTTAAATAACTTGTCTAAGGTAATATATCTACAGTGAGTGGTGGTGACAAGATTTGAAATGTCTGACTCCAAAACTTATCTACACAATTTCATTTGTTTTTCACAGTCAACACTTCCATTTTGATGTCCTCTTTTTTAAGTTAATTTTTACTGGCATGTAGTTGCTTCACAATGTGTAGTTTCTGCTGTACAACAAAGTGAATCAGCTTTTTGTACACATGTATCCACTCTTCTTTAGATTTCCTTCGCATTTACATCACCACAGAGCACTGAGTAGAGTTCTCTGTGATATGCAGTCATTTCTCATTACTTATCTATTTTATATATAGTACCAGTATGTATGTATGTCAATCCCAATCTCCCAATTCTTCCCACCCCTCCCTTTCCTCCTTTGGTGTCCATACATTTGTTCTCCACATTTGTGTCTCTATTTCTGTTTATCTCCCTCCTTCAAAAGACATAGTATAATGAATACATGTGGCCACACACGTATATATACACATAAATATATATATATATATATACATATATATATATACACACACACACATACACACATTTATTATATGGAACTGGAATGCAAAAGTAGGAAGTCAAGAAATACCTGGAGTAACAGGCAAATTTGGCCTTGGAGTATGGAATGAAGCAAGGCAAAGGCTAATAGAGTTTTGCTAAGAGAACACACTAGTCACAGCAAACAACCTCTTCCAACAACACAAGAGAAGACTCTGCACATGGACATCACCAGATGGCCAACACCAAAATCAGATTGATTATATTCTTTGCAGTCAAAGATGGAGAAGATCTATAAAGTTAGCAAAAACAAGACTGGGAGCTGACTGTGGCTCAGAACATGAACTCCTTATTGCCAAATTCAAACTGAAATTGAAGAAAGTAGAGAAAACCACTAGACCATTCAGGTATGACCTAAATCAAATCCCTTATAATTATACAGTGGATGTGAGAAATAGATTCAAGGGACTAGATCTGATAGAGTGCCTGATAAACTATGGAATGGGGTTCGTGACATTGTACAGGAGACAGGAATCAAGACCATACCCAAGAAAAAGAAATGCAAAAAAGAAAAATGGCTGTCTGAGGGGGTCTTAAAATAGCTGTGAAAAGAAGAGAAGCAAAAATCAAAGGAGAGAAGGAAAGATATACCATTTCAATGCAGAATTCCAAAGACTAGCAAGGAGAGGTAAGAAAGCCTTTCACAGCAATCAATGCAAAGAAATAGAGGAAAACAATAGAATGGGAAAGACTAGAGATCTCTTCAAGAAAATTAGAGATACCAAGGGAACATTTCATGCAAAGATGGGCACAATAAAGGACAGAAATAGTAGGGTGGCAAGAATACACAGAACTATGCAAAAAAGATCTTCACGACCCACATAATCATGATGGTGTGATCACTCACCTAGAGCAAGGCATCCTTGTGAAGTCAAGTGGGCCTTAGGAAGCATCACTATGAACAAAGCTAGTGGAGGTGACAGAATTCCAGTTGAGCTATTTCAAATCATAAAAGATGATACTGTGAAAGTGTTGCACTCAATATGTCAGCAAATTTGGAAAACTCAGCAGTGGCCACAAGATTGGAAAAGGTCAGTTTTCATTCCAATCCCAAAGAAAGGCAATGTGAAAGAAGGCTCAAACTACTGCACAATAGCACTCATTTCACATGCTAGTAAAATAATGCTCAAAATTCTCCAAGCCATGTTTCAGCAATACATGAACCATGGATTTCCAGATGTTCAAGCTGGTTTTAGAAATGGCAGAGGAACCAGAGATCAAATTGTCAACATCTGCTGGATCACCAAAAAAGCAAGAGAGTTCCAGAAAAACATATATTTCTGCTTTATTGACTATGCCAAAGCCTTTGACTGTGGATCACAATAAACTGTGGGAATTTATTGTGAAAGAGATGGGAATACCAGACCACCTGACCTGCCTCCTGAGAAATCTGTATACAGGTCAGGAAGCAACAGTTAGAATTGGACATGGAACAACAGACTGATTCCAAATAGGAAAAGGAATACGTCAAGGCTGTATATTGTCAACCTGCTTATTTAACTTCTATACAGAGTACATCATGAGAAACGCTGGGCTGGAAGAAGCACAAGCTGGAATCAAAATTTCCGGGAGAAATATCAATCACCTCAGATATGCAGATGACACCACCCTTATGGCAGAAAGTGAAGAAGAACTAAAGAACCTCTTGATGAAAGTGAAAGAGGAGAGTGAAAAAGTTGGCTTTAAGCTCAATATTCAGAAAACTAAGATCATGGCATCTGGTCCCATCACTTCATAGCAAATAGATGGGGAAACAGTGGAAACAGTGGCTTACTTTATTTTGGGGGGCTCCAAAATCACTGCAGATGGTGATTGCAGCCATGAAATTAAAAGACGCTTACTCCTTGGAAGGAAAGTTATAACCAACCTAGACAGCATATTCAAAAGCAGGGACATTACTTTGCCAACAAAGGTCCATCTAGTCAAGGCTATTTTTCTTCCAGTAGTCATGTATGGATGTGAGAGTTGAACTGTGAAGAAACCTGAGTGCCAAACAATTGATGCTTTTGAACTGTGGCGTTGGTGAAGACTCTTGAGAGTCCCTTGGACTGCGTGGAGATACAACCAGTCTATCCTAAAGGAGATCAGTCCTGGGTGTTCATTGGAAGGACTGATGTTGAAGCTGAAACTCCAATACTTTAGCCACCTGATGCAAAGAGCTGCCTCATTGGATAAGACCCTGATCCTGGGAAAGATTGAGGACAGGAGAAAAAGGGGACGACAAAGGGTGAGATGGTTGGATAGCATCACTGACTTGATGGACATGAATTTGGGTGAACTTGCATGCATTGGAGAAGGAAATGGCAACCCACTCCAGTGTTCTTGCCCGGAGATTCCCAGGGACGGGGGTGCCTGGTGAGCTGCCGTCTATGGGGTCGCACAGAGTCGGACACGACTGAAGCAACTTAGCAGCAGCAGCAGGGAGTTGATGATGGACAGGGAGGCCTGCCGTGCTCCGGTTCATGATGTCACAAAGAGTCGGACATTACTGAGGGACTGAACTGAACTAACACACTTTTATGGTGCATTTATGGTGACATGAAAGAGCTTAACAGTAACTGCAGAGATGGTTTATCTGGTGGCTCAGACAGTACAGAATCTGCCTGCAATGCTGGAGACCCGGGTTTGATCCCTGGGTTGGGAAGATCCCCTGGGTCGGGCAGCTTAGCAAACCACTCCAGTATTGTTGCTTGGAGAACTCCATGAACAGAGGAGTCTGGCAGGCCATAGTCCATAGGGTTGCTAGAGTCAAACACCAGTAGCAACTAACACTTTTACACTTTTTTCTCTCTAGTTACAGTGGAAGATATACACATGCTTTCCTCAAATTGTCCTTTGGCATAGTGTTGCTTGACAATGTGTAGTTTCTACTGTACAATAAAGTAAATCATCCTGTTTGCCTACTCAAGAATTTTTCATCTGCTATTTTGTTCTTCTGTATCATCAACTGCTCTTCTTTCCTGGATCTTCCTACTTGAAAACATAAATTTTATTCAATACCTCTTTTGCCACTACTTTATTCTCTGCTGAAACCAAAAGCAAAACTACTTTAAAAAGTTGTGTAAATTCAGATTATCCTCTTCTTCCCCTCCTGTTTCTCTTCAGCAAACTTCAATAGGCTTCAGCAGACTTCTATCTCCACCCCTCTATGAGAGGACTTCCATCAAGGTCATCAATGGCAACTATTTTACCAAACAAAATGATAGCATCTTAACGGATCTCTCAGCATTAGTCAATAGAGTCGAATTCTTCCTTCCTATAATACTTTCCTCTGCTGGGCTCTACTTAATTAAAAATTATTCACTGCCTACATGCCAGGAATTGTTCCAGGTCCAAAAAAAAAAAAATGTCCTGTCCTCATAGGAAGCACAGGCAACAATATTATAAATAAAATGAATAAAACTAGAGGAATGCAAATCAAAACTACAATGAGATATCACCTCACAGTCACAATGGCCCTCATCAAATAGTCTACAAACAATAAACTCTGGAAAGGGTGTGGAGAAAATGGAACACTCTTGCACTGTTGGTAGAAATGTAAATTGATACAGCCACTATGGAAGATAGTATGGAAATTCCTTAAAAAACTAGAAATAAAACCAACATATGACCCAGAAATCCCACTCCTAAGCATATACCCTGAGGAAACCAAAATTGAAAGAGACACATGTATCCCATTGTTCATTGCAGCACTATTTACAATAGCTAGAATACGGAAGCAACCTAGATGGCCATCGACAGATGAATGGATAAAGAAGTTGTGGTCTATATACACAATGGAATATTACTCAGCCATAAAAAGCAATGCATTTGAGTCAATTCTAATGAAGTGGATAAACCTAGAACCTTTTATACAGAGTGGAGTGAGTCAGAAAGAGAAAGATAAATATTGCATTCTAATACATATATAGAGAATCTAGAAAAATGGTACTGAAGAATTTATTTACAAGGGAATAATGGAGAAACAGACATAGAGAATAGACTCATGGACATAAGAAGAGGGGAGGAGAGGGTAAGATGTATGGGAAGAGTAACATAGAAACTTACATTACCATATGTGAAATAGATAGCCAATGGGAATTTGCTGTGTGACTCAGGAAACTCAAACAGGGGCTCTGTATCAACGGAGAAGGGTAGGATGGGGAGGGAGACAGGAGGGAGTGAAAAAAAGAACAAAAATTAGTAAAACTTATAGTGCCTCAGATGCTGTTTCATGCTATGGAAAAAAGAAGCAGGGAAGTAAATTAAGGAGAGTTGGGGTGGGTGTCATTTTAAACAGGTTGTTCAGGAAGATCATTCTACAAGAATGAACACAGCCAAAGAATCTGAAGGAAGTGAGAAAACATGATGATTTATGGGGGAAGAATTTTCTGGGCAGAATGGTGACCAGTGAAAAGAACTAAAGTGGGAGTGGGCCAGCTGTGCCTGAGGGATGGTGATGAGGCTAGTGTGGCACAAAGAGAATGGGTCTGGGAAGGAGAGGGGATAAGAATGATAATGGTACAAACTGTCGAAGGCCTTGAGAGCATGGAAAGAGGTTGACTTTAACCTCAGATAAGGTGGGAGTCCAACGCAAAATTTTGAGCATCATCTGTCTGATGTATTAACAGGATCACCTGACTTGTTGAGGAAAAAGGGTGGAAGCAGGAAGCTATTCTAGCAATTCAGTCAAGATAGAGGAGGTTTGGAAAAAGTTGGAAGCAATGGATATATTGAGAAATAAGAGTCTGCATCAATTTTGAAAAGGTACATCATTTGCTAACATTAAAATGTCCTGATTTTCATTTTGCAAACTTGTTCTCTTCTCTCTCTTTTGCTGGCCTACATTCTTTTCAACTTCTGAATATCTATATCTTTAAACTTTAGCACTAGTCCTTATTCTGTTTTCTGTGTCTCTAATCTAGGTAATCTCATTTTGTTCAACAATTTTAAATAACACCTGTGTGCACAGAGGATGAGATGGCTGGATGGCATCACTGACCCAATGGACGTGAGTCTCAGTGAACTCTGGGAGTTGGTGATGGACAGGGAGGCCTGGCGTGCTGCGATTCATGGGGTCGCAAAGAGTCGGACACGACTGAGCAACTGATCTGATCTGATCTGATCTGTGCCTATGAAATGTTGTTACTCCAGACTTTGAGGTTTGCCCTGAACTCTAAGATTCTTATATTTACCCACTTGATACTCACTCCACAGAGGAAAAAAATCAAATCAAACATATACAAAACAGAATGGTATCCCCAGTCTTAGTCTTTTGTGTCCTCAGTCTTAGTACTTTGGTCTTTTCCATATGAGTAATTCATTCAACTACTTGGCTTGGAAACCTGAGTTTGATATGATCTTAACTTGTCTTTTGCCTCCCATCATCACACTCAATAAACAAATATGGCCTTGGGATTATACCTTCAAAATATATGTAATACTAATCTGCCCCATTATCTTATCTCCATGCTCACTTTTGACAAGCTAACATCTTCTCTCACCTGAGCTACTGCAACACTCCAACCTTGTCCCCCTGGTTCTATTCTTGCTTGCCCCATCTACTTCCTTTTCTTTTTTCTCTTTATTTTTTTTAATTGTAGTACAATTGTTTTACAATATTGTGTTGGTTTCTGCTGTACAGTGAAGTGAATCAGCTATATGCTATATGCTAAGCTATATGCTAAGTCTCTTCAGTCGTGTCTGACTCTTTGACCCCGTGGGCTGTAATCCAGTAGGCTCCTGGATTGTACCTCCTTCTTGTATCTACCCCCTGACTTGCCATCCCACCCATCTGGGTAATCACAGAGCATTGAGCTGAGCTTCTTGTGCTTTATAGTAGGTTCTAGGAAATCCTATAGCTTCCCTGCTTGAAATCCTTCAAAGGTTTCCATTTTCTTATAATATAGTCTTAAGGTCCTACATAATTTGCCCATATCTTTAAGTTTATTTCAAAATACACCCTTCAATCTTACTATGCTCAAGAAACAATGGCTTTCTCCCTCTTCTTGCAGAACTTTTACCTTATTCCTGCAACCGCATCCAGGCATTTGCACCTGCCATTCTCTCTGTGTGAAATATTCTTGTCTCATGTCCTTGCATGACTGGCCTCTTTCCCTTGACCAGAACTTAATTCAAATATTATCTTCTCCCAGAAGCCTTGCCTGACAACCATATCTGAACTATGTTATCCTCCAACCCCTGAGTACTCTCTATTCCATTATTATAGCAATAGAATTCACTTCTATGTGAAATGCGAATTGTTTATTGTTTCTCTCCTTCCACTAGCATGGAAACTGCATAAAAACAGTGCTTATTATTTGTGTCACTGCTGTACTGCTATACCTAAAACAGTGCTTCCTATATAAAAGGCACACAATAAATAGAAAAATGGATGAATAAATGTTATTCAACTTCTCTATATACTATGAGGGCTTCCCACATGGCACTAGTGGTAAAGAATCACCTGCCAATGCAAGAGACAAAAGAGATGTGGGTTCAATATCTCTGAGTTGGGAAGATCCCCTGGAGGCGAGCATGGCAACCCAGTCCAGAATTCTTGCCTGGAGAATCCCATGGATAGAGGAGCCTACTGGATTACAGTCCATGGGATCACAAAGAGTTAGACATGACTGAAGAGACTTAGCATGCATGCACGTATGCATACACTATGAGAATTATGAAACATGAACTATAATTTCAAAAACAAGAGTTAAGTAGAAAAAGTAACTTGGAAGTTCAGTTAGCTCAGATGACCTTTAAGCTTTCTCAACTCTGCAGCACCCCTCTCCGAAAAATGAGCTATATTATCTGATTTGCACTGAAATCTTCTCTAGGTCAGAATTGATTTCAGAACAACTGCTATTGCTCTGGCCAGCTGTGTGTCTACTTCAGAACTGAAGTTAATCAGCCTTCTCTCAGCTGGTCTGCACCATGGGCACTATGGAAGCTGAAGACCAAGAAATCACAGAAGCCATCAATTCAGGGGAGTCTTGATGTTTCCTTTATTATAGCTTTGCCGAGGACAGTGTGGTGGGGTACAAAATGGTCTCCAAAGACTTCTTTGCCTCTTGGATCACAGTTCCAACGAGCTACATTAAATGCATTTTTTGAGCTCAACTCTTGAGTTCTCTATATCTTCATAACAAGTGGAGAGACCACTTTGAATACTGAAAGGCATAATTGATGCTTAATTATCTTATGGGTAAAACAGCTATCATTAAGTGAATATTTTAATTCCTATGTCCTTTTGTCTAATTGCGGAGGAATATTGGATGTATACAGGGACAATGAACGAGCTGGGAATTTTAATGAGGCTGAACATGTCTAAATTTAAGGTTCTTGGGTTTAAGCTTATCCTCTTAAAATATATTTGGTCTCATGTCAATCTGTTTAGGACAACCGTATCTAACATCTTTCTATTAAGTACCAAATGTTAGTTTTTACCATGAGATTTTCTCTTATCATTTCATTTATTGCTGTTTTGTTTTGTTTTTAACGGAGTGAAGAGCACCTGCTTTTGAATAAATAAATAGAAGAAATTTTAAGTTTTCCATACAATATTCCAGTTGAATGTCTATGCTCAAGCACTTCGTTTGGAAGTAGTGTAACATGAAAACATGCTATACAAACCTTAAATTCCAGGTTAGTTATTACTAGGAGAGCTTTGCAAGTTGTCAAAGGCTTGAGTGAGATAAACTGCTTTACTTCTCAATTTCTCCAGATGTTCACTGTAAATTGAGGAAAATCTGTAGCTGGATGATTTTCTTTCTGTCTGCTTTTCATTTGCTGCAAACTACAACCACAAACTCTTTTGACAGAGCATGGCAACTGTCCAGCCCCATAGTTTCTGTGACTATTTTTGTCTGAACAAGGAAAAAGGGGCATATGTTTACAATTGGACAGCAGCAGGAATCCCTCTCTCACTGGTTGTTTTCTAGTCCCTTGTTTTTCTGTTGACATCTGTAACTATAGCCAGTTAGAAGCTTCTCTCCTTTTGCTTTCTATTAAAGACGACTGGTTTTCAGTCCATCTTACCTGATTGACTTCTTTCTTGTGAACAGTTTTTGCATCACAGTCTATTTGAACAGTCACACCAATACAAAGCAACGATTATAGCATTGCTATGTTTTCACTTCTCAACACTATAGTTTGTAATTTACTTCTTTACATTCTTAGAAAAAGTGGGTAAATTCTTAGGAATATAAGAAAGTTACAAAAGGACTGAAAGAAGTTACTTAAGAATTTTACACTTAGCTCTCTTATAGAAGTATGCATGCATGCTAAGTCATTTCAGTCGTACCTGACTCTGTGACTGTATAGACTGTAGCTCACCAGGCTCTTCTGTCCAAGGAATTCTCCAGGCATACTTAGAGAGGAACGTATGTACTTACATCATGAATATTTAACCTGTGCAGTTTTAAACTTGTTAAAGCACATCAATATTTTTAAAGTTTAAAATTGTTCTAAATGTTATAAAAGTTATAGAAAATAGGATATTATCTTTTTGGGGAAAAAGTGATCAATGTCAGAGGCCAAAATAAAAACCCTGTGAGAAAACTATCAGTAATTATGGAGACTAGATACAGGATGGGAGAAAGAAGTTTGGATTAAATTAAACTGTGGTAGAAAAATGTAAAAGTACTTTCTCATAATTGAAAAAGAGTCCTCAATAGGATTTCACATAGCCTCATACAGCCCCATTGCTCCTTAAATTTTCTTTCTTTTTTTGTCTTATCTCATGAAATGAGATAAGGAAATGTATATACACTAGAAACTTCCAAAAAAAATGAATCTGTTTGGTCCTTTGATCAATTTTAAGTAAGAAATTATCCAGCTTTCCTGTTCAAAAATATAATCTAAGGCTATATGTGCTGTTGCTGTGCTGTGCTTAGTCGCTCAGTCATGTCCGATGCTTTGTGACCCATGGACAGTTATATGTGATCTGCCTACAAAATCCCAACGTCATTCTCAAATGATGCACACACTGGCGTATTTAGTTATACATTTAGTATCCTCCTCATCTTATGCAGAATTAAGTCATCAGGAATCTCTGTGACAGTGGATAGAGTCACAGATGTGAAGTCCTTCAGACTAGAGACAATTGTATTCCTTCTTTATCAGAGAATCTGGAAGATTAGAAAATTTTGTTTATTTGGCTAAACTCGAAACATAAAGCTTAGATGATAAGTGAAAGCATCAATTTACAGTGTTTACACATGTGCTTGAAATGTGGCCTGTTAACAACTCTAGCCATTAGCAACTGCAATGGTATCTGATTCTAAGACTGACAGTTTCTCCACTTAGCCTTGAACAGGTTTTACTTTTAATATCTTCCTTCTCAAAAGTAATCACTATCCTGTACATTAAGGACTTGCCTGGTGGCTCAGACGGTAAAGCGCCTGTCTACAATGTGGGAGACCCGGGTTCGATCCCTGGGTCGGGAAGATCCCCTGGAGAAGGAAATGGCAGTCCACTCCAGTACTATTGCCTGAAAAATCCCATGGACAGAGAAGGCTGGTAGGCTATAGTCCATAGGGTCGCAAAGAGTCGGACATGACTGAGCGACTTCACTTTCACTTTCTATCCTGTACATTGTGCTTATCATCTTATTTTTAAACATTTATTATATTATTTTTTATCCAACAAGAATATTAGGCTGAATATTTGGTCAGTATGGCATAACTGCCATCACTTTCAAGGTGTCCAAAGGGCTCTGCATTGCAGAGGGAAACCAGGAACAAGTTTTCACAAAGTGCCTTTCTTGGCATGGTTCTGGGTCAGAGTTTGCCAGTGAGAAGCACTTGAGTGACATTTGGAAGGTAAGAAAGAAAATGTGGATAGGATTCTTTGGAGATTCTTTCAGAAAGACACTGGGTAGGTTGCAAACAAGACCACAAGAGCTGTCTGGCAAGCTCACCTGCTTTAGTTCTGTAGACAACTAAGTTATCAAGTAAAAGCTTCCTGAGAATCAGTGTTTGTTCACTGGGGTAGCCAGGGCTTTTCCTTGAGTCCTGAGATTTTCAGTGTTTTCTGAATAATACCATGAAAAATAACAGCTCTGTTATTACCGCTAACTAATCGTCCCTAATGAATTCCTTTACTGTACTCCTCCAGTCTTTTCAATTGTTTTGTATACCTCTAATATCTTGTATAAGAATTATTAATACTTGAATATAATGTGGCTTTTAATTTCCTGGTCAAAAGCTATCTGATAGAAACAGAGTGTTTTTTATACTATTTTAAATTTTATACAAACGGCAACTTACTCTACCTACTCTTCCTCAATTTTCTTTTTCACTCATTTACACTTTGGAGATGAATCCATGTTAATACATGTACTTTTATTTAATTCATTATAATTGGTACATAATGTACCAATGTTTTATTTACTACAATTTATTTATCCATTTTTTTCCCAGTTAAGTCACTTTTAGTTGGTTATCAATGTTTTGATATCACAGTAAGATTAGAATGAAAATCCTCTTATTTGTCTTGTCTATATAAAAAAGAATTATTTTTAAGGATTTATGTAAGGAGTAGCATTGATGCCATCAATGGTATCAGAGTTTCCTATGTTATGCTCATTAAAGCTTAGAATTATCAAACTTTATAAAATTTTGTCAGTAAGTAGTGATCAGTATTGCATTATCATTTTCATTTGAATTTTTAAATTTCTGCTGAATAAAAACATAAATTCAGCTGCTTTATGTAATATAAAATTGTAAATTTTTCTTACATGTATGTTTTTGCTTAAAAAGCTATTTTATAATAAGAGCTGAAAAAGCCATTAAAAATAAGCAACTATTGAATATTATACTATAAAACGTATGAAAATAAAAATTGTTCAAGGATGATGATTTTCTATGATTAGGTTATGAATTTCTCTATAATTGGCTTCATATTTTTATTTGTAAATCCTTTGAATCAAACTTCCAGTCGAAGATGAAAGAATAGAGACATTTCTATTCCTTCTGTTTGAAATCAGCCAAACATTTCAAAGAACAAAATAATTGTAAATACCACCTCCAATGAACTAGAAAACAGCCACAATCAATGCCCAATGACAAAAATTTGAAATTTGGGTTAATTTGAAGGTGAAAGCCAAGAAGGATATACACCTCTGTAGATACAGTGCAAATTTCAGAATTTTTCTAAAGTAAAAAGGCCTCATCAATGTCCCTGTACCTTTGTGGGGGGGATGACCTGAGAGATTATCTCTGAGTCCAGTATACATCACAAGAAGAAGATAAAGTTGAATCAGAAGAGCCATGTCACCTTTCTAAGAGGAAAACAGTCTACTTCCTAGGGTGGGAAACAGACGGAGGCTATTTTCTCTGAAGCTGCTCATCACAGGCAGCTAAAAATGTGTGGGTAAATGCTAAGCCAGCACACAAAGAAGAGTGACAATGGAGATTTTGCTGTGATTCTCACAAATCTTCCCCTCTTTCCAAGGGACAGCTAAGAAGATTGGGTAAATCATGTCCCTAAGGCAAAAACTCAAAGAGTATTTGGCATAAAGGTTCTGAGACACCGTATCTAAAATAGATTTTCCTGATTCCCCTACTTTATCTCTTCATTGTTCTTTGTCTTTTCTTATACAATAAGTTGATTTAGATAGAACTGACCACATTAAAATGTGGGTAATAACTAGAAGAAAGCAATCATGGAGTTAGGCAAAAATGCATAAGAAGTTTGAGAAAAAGAAAGAAGTGCAAAGGAACCTGGAGAGAGGAAATTAATGTACATAAACAGGACGGGGAATTATCAAAATAATTATGTCAGACAAATAATAACATATTGATGATCTGAAAAAACTAAGTGAAAATATGGCTTATTTTTAAGAAGTCAAAGATATATACATAAGAATAAGTAAAGATATGAAAGTAAACTTTGTTAAATTCAGCTTACCTTTATGATTAAAATATAGCCAATAATTTAAATAGACACTGCTGAAATCACAGGTGGGAACATGGAGGACAGACTAACAAAATGAATTTCAAAATGCGTAAAAATTTAAGAAAATCGGGGAAAATACTAATGGAGGACACATACTGAGGATGAAGCATGTGGTTATATGTTGTAACTGGAGAAGGATACAATCTAACTGGAATTAAAAATATTTGACACATTAGAATCTGAATGGGGCTTCCCTGATAGCTCAGTTGGTAAAGAATCTGTCTGCAATGCAGGAGACCCTAGTTCAATTTCTGGGTCAGGAAGATCCCCTAGAGAAGAGAAAGGCTACCCACTCCAGTATTCTGGACTGGAGACACACTAGAATCTGAATACTGAACACTGAGCTATATCTGAGAAATAATTGATGCAGAATAATCATCAGGTTATATATTTATAAAATTATTAGACTTCAAGGATTAAAAAAAGTCACCTACTGAGGCTAAAAATTAACCTGCTCTTGGATTTCTGAGTAGCAACATTTAATACCAGAACACAGTAAAGCAATCTTAAACAGATATTCAGGATGGAAATATGATTCAAGAATTTTGTATTAAGTCAAGTCACTGCTCAACAATGAAGGCAAAAAACATACATTTTCAAACATGCAAGAACTCATAGCACAATGCTACCACTGGTATGATGAAATTCAGCCAACTTATAGATGATTTGAGAAAAGAAGGGAAAATATTTGGAAATAAGTATTGAAGCTAGCTTTTCTGGTGGCTCAGATGGTAGACAATCAGCCTGCAATGCAGGAGACCAGGCTTTGATTCCTGGTTAGGAAGATCCCTTGGAGAAGGAAATGGCAACCCACTCCAGTATTCTTGCCTGAGGAATTCCATGGACAGAACAGCCTGGAAAGTGACAGTCCATAGGGTCGCAATGAGTTGAACGTGACTGGGCGACTAACACTACTTTTTCAAGAGAGTAGTCATTTTGTTGAAGAGTACATGAAAAGCTTAGCATGTATTATGTACTGAATTGTTTGTGTCACCCCAAATTCACAATTTAATGTCCTAGCCCATAGTATGATGGCATTTGGAGGTGGATGGCATTATTCCTTTCAGAAATAATTAGGATTAGATTAAGTCATGAGTGTAGAACTCTCATGATGAGATTTGTATCCTTAAGAGATCAGAACTTGTTTGCTCAAGCACATCCATTCTCTCTCTCTGTCTGCACTATATGGGGAAACAGAAAGAAGGTAGCTGGCCAGGAAGAGAGCTCTCACCAGAGACTACATTGGCCACCTCCTTGATCTTGAACTTCCCATCCTCTAGAACAATAAGAAGATAAATTTCTGTTGTTTAAATCAATCAGGCTTTGGTATTTTGTTATGAAAATTTGAGCAGGGTAAGATCGTCTATGTTAATTTTGCGATGTCTTCTATACATCAAGCAGAGAGTTGGATATAGGATGCTGGAGTTCAGGGAAGAGTTGGATAAGAATTTGGAAGTCCTCATTCACAGATAGCATTTAAAGCCAAGCTGAAGGTGTATGGCTTGAGGTGTGTGTTTTTGATGTGGTTCTTCTCTACAGAAATTAGTGGGACTGGCAAATTGTGCTTGGAATTTCATTTATTTAAAAAGTTCATATCACACTCTGCCTGCTTTTTTTCTTGGCTTACTTGGTTTTATAGGTAACTTTTTCTATTGATTTTCAAATATAACCATTTCATAAAACACTTCTATTTCCTGTCTTTCTTTAATTCCTTGAGTCAGATCCCAAAGGCCAACATCCCTTTATTATTAAGCCCATGTCTGGTGCCAGACTACTGAACTAATTAAGTCTGCATTTTTCTCCACCATGATTTTTATAATACATGACAAAAAGTTACTACAAAGCCAATTATATACTTTGGGTCACCAAACAAGACAGTCTGCCCAGGACTGGTTAGGCTTACACCTATTGTTCTGGCATAATTATCAATAGCACTCCCTTTCACTTTCCAAATTTGAGCAACAAATTTTATGTTCATCTTAACAATAGTTGATATTTTTTTCTTCACAATTCATTAGATGAGTGTTAGCTATAGATTTTAATTCAAACTATGTTTATCTATGATTGTGCTTCACAGAGTTGAGTAGTAAAAGGACATATTTTAAAAGGAAAATATTCTTTGGAACTCCTAATATCAATTAGGATTAATTATATATTGGTAAATAAAAATAAATATAAACTTGCTATACAAATATTATACTAGGTACCAATAGGCTTGCCTGGTGGCACATCAGTAAAGAATCTGTCTGCCAGTGCAGGGACACGAGTTTGATCCCTCAGTTGGGAAGATCCCCTTAAGAAGGAAATGGCAACCCACTCCAGGATTCTTGCCTGGGGAATTCCATGGACAGAGGAGCCTGTCAAGTTATATTCAGCCCATGAGTTCGCAAAACAGTCAGGCACAACTTGGTGACTAAACAACAACAGCTAGGTGACAATGTCAGATTTTTTAATTAAATGATAAAAAAATCTTTATATAAACCATAAATTCAAAGATAACAATTAAGATTTAATATGGAACGTTATTTTACAGAAGCTAAATCTCTTCTTAGAATATAACTATGGGCGTGTGTGTTCAGTCACTTTAGTCATGTCTGACTCTTTGTGACCCTAAGGACTATAGCCTGTCAGGCTCCTTTGTCCACAGAATTCTCCACGTAGGAACACTGGAGTGGGTTGCCATGTCCTCCTCCAGGGGATACTTCAACCCAGGAACTAAACCTATGTCTCCTGTGTCTCCTGCATTACAGGCAGATTCTTTATTGCTGAACCACCAGAGAAACTCATAACTATAGTACTTATGAAAGTTTGTTTTTTTGAGTCTTCCCAGAAATCTTCTCTTTTTACATAACTATGGGCTTCCCCTGGTGGCTCAGATGGTAAAGAATCTGCCTGCAAAACAGGAGACCCAGCTTCAAGGGTTGGGAAGGTTGGAAAGCTCCTTTGGAGAAGGGAATGGCAACCCACTCCAGTATTGTTGCCTGGAGAATTTCACGGACAGAGGAAACTGGTGGGCTACAGTCCATGGGGTCCCAAAGAGTCAGGCACGACTGAGTGAGTAACACCATGACCATGGAATTAGTACTCATCAAGCACACCATGCATCATTTGGTCTTCATTGGTATAAACACATCACTTCATTACCGAGTGTGTTTTGTTCTTTTTTCATTACTGATAAGTGAAGTTGTGTTAAGTTCCTTTTTTTCATCATAAAGCAAACACTGGTAATAAAAGCATTTAGTGATACTGATTATATGGTGATTCTTCACATGGCCAGAATACACCTCTGTACTTTATTTTCAGAATTTTATTCAAATGGAAACACAAAATCTGAAAAGTTATGAAGATCCTCAAGAAGAAGTTTGTCGAACATATGAGTCTATACATTTTTATTTGTAAAATGATGCTGAAAGATTTAAATCTGATAATTTATGCAATAAGTACAAATAATCAATAAACATAAACAAATCCTCTTCTTACTAGGAATAAAAAATGAAAATTATTGATGATGACAATTATAAGTATTTTGAGGGATTCAGGATTAAGTGTTCTTATCCTTGTACATCTATCTTGGGATTTTAATTGGGTAAAACATTTCTTGAAAGCAAAGTGATTATGTGTATTAAAATGTAAAAGTATGCATATCCTTAGACACTTCTAGAAATGTATTCATACTTAAACATTCATATGCGTATATAAATTAGCATATTTGACACATGTATATTTTACTTGACAAATATGTTTTCTACACACAGACACCTACACACATACATACTACACATGTTTGTCAGTCGGTGTGCCAGGCACTGAGTATTTAATGATGACTAGTTCCTGTTTTCAAGAATTTAGAGTTTAGTGTTGGAGACATATTAAAAGTCATAAAACATGGCAACCATGCCAAGTGCTATACAAGGGCTATACGAGCACCTTTAAGAGATGTTTTTAACACAGTCAAAGAGATCAAGGAAGGCTTCTCTCAGGAAGGCCCTTGAAGCTAAAGCTGAGTGAAGAACATGTGTTAACCTGAAAAGAGAAGAAAGCAGGTTTCAAGCAGAGAAGTAGCAGGTGCAGAGCCCCTAAGGTAGGAAGAGACATGGAGAATACAAGTAGCTGACAGGAGATGATTGTGGCTGGAAAGGTGAGAGAAGTGAGACTGCAGTGTGCAAAGATACGGGGGGATAGGAAAGCACCAGAGGTCTCTCTTTTATTCTTTTTCAGAGTTTTATTCTTTTGCTCAAATAACTATAGTTTATTTCCAAAGCTTGAATGAGTTTTAAATATAAACAGAATTGTTTTTGGAAAGATTGCTTCAACTTTGTGTGTGTGTGTGTGGATGAATAGTTGAATATTTGTTAGATAAATGAAATTAGTTATGATTTTTTTATTTACAGTCTTTTCAATCATGTGTGCTCAGTTGCTCAGTTACGTTTGACTCTTTGCAACCCCATGGACGGCAGCCCGCCAGGCAAGCAAGAATACTGGAGTGGGTTGCCACTTCCTACTCCAGGGTATCTTTCTGACCCAGGGAGCCAACCCATATCATTTGTGTCTCCTGCATTGACAGATGGATTCTTTAGTGCCACCTGGGAAGCTCCTTTTAATCATAATTAAATATAAAAATTCCTTAAATATATAACAGTAAGGGTTAAACATACAATAAGCATCAGATCAGATCAGTCGCTCAGTCGTGTCCGACTCTTTGCGACCCCATGCATCGCAGCACGCCAGGCCTCCCTGTCCATCACCAACTCCCGGAGTTCACTGAGACTCACGTCCACACAAGGGTTTATTTAAATGAACTTCAGTACATTCACACAATGAAATATTTTTAAATTGTTCACAGTGATAATACTTTAGAAGTATATCTATTAGCATGAAGAATTGTTCTTAATCTATTAAATAGAGAAAGTGAGAATGAAATATATATCTGTATACACATACATGTGTATGTATGTTCATGTTTAGTCACTTCAGCTGTGTTCAACTCTTTGTGACCCTGTGGACTGTAGCCTTCCAGGCTCCTCTGTCCATGGGATTCTCCAGGCAAGAATATTGATGTGGGTTGCTATGTCTTCCTCCAGGGGATCTGCCTGACCTGGGGATGGAACCCATGTCTGCCTGTATCTCCTGCATCTCAGGCAGATACTTTACACACTGAACCACCTGGGAAGCCCACGTGCTTGTGTGTGTGTGTGTGTGTGTGTGTGTGTATAATATATATATATTATATATATTTACCACAGACTGGCATGGTTCTCATGACAAAATATAAACAGTTATATAAAGTGTTGGGCAAATACAGGTCTAGATTAAAGGAAAGAATAGACTCAGCAGTTATCATGCAAATTTGTGGCAAATTTTTACTAAGGCAAACATAAACTAAGTCTGTGAAACCTTGAGGTACTATTGCATCCACTTAGAAAGTTTTCTTTTCTTCGCTTCATATAAAAATCAAGAAGCACAAAAATTAGGATGCATCAATAAAAGATATCATTTAACTGAATAAATAAGTGTGAAATTTTCTTCTGAGGACACTTTCTTCCATAAAACTCTCCTCTCTTAGCTCCTCATAAGAAAGAGGGAAAGGAGAATGCAATAATATGACTTCAGAATAAATAAATAATGGAAGAAATTTCAAAACAGAATGAGGCTTTGCTTTGAACTATCCAATCTTCTTGAGACTGCAAATTGTGCAGGAACAGGGAACAGTTTCTCTCATGAGTTTTCTTCCAATCAGGAGGAAAATACAGCATGAGCATTTCTTACAGATTACAACATATCTAATCATATACCTGGTTACAATCTAGAAGAGAAGACATATGAAAAATTCATAAAGAATTTATATACATAGTATGCTCAGGTCAATTTTTATTCTATACAAATTTTTGAAGAAAAAATCAGAATTATTTTGATGTAATATTTCAGATTATAATTCATAGTGTATAAATGCAACTAACATAAATCAATGTCTGAATTACTCTTGGATGTCATTTGCTTAATGTTTTCAATGTAGTAAAGTTTTCAATGCATTTTTTTCCAATAGAGAGTTGTTTTCTATTATATCCTTTTTCTATGTCTTCATGTTTCATAATATATTTCAAAGAGCCAAAATATGTTATTACTGATACAACAGACTCTCTTTAAGCCAAGATAAGCTTTGACACAAACCCAAGCTTTGAGTTTAGGATTTGATTCAGATAATAATATCAAAAATAAGGCAATGTTCCTCTGTAGTATAGATTGCTTAAAGCTCAATCTTTGGAGCAGAACAGACCTGTGTTTGAATCACAACTTCACCAACTTCTAAGTTATTTGATCTTGGAGAACGTACTTAACTTTTCCAAATACATTTCCTATCATGTCACCATCCTATTGAATACCCTCGAAAGGCTCCTTATTCCACTGAAAATAAAACTCAGCATGTTTTAAATTTCTCCTGGGTTTCACACCATCTTGTCCCTGATTATCTGTTACCTTTCTCTTCTCATTTACTACCTGTATAGGTGTCAGTCAGGGCTTCTACACACATTAGTCCACTTTCCCTCTTTTCCAATGACTATCCAATCCATCCATTATACAGTTGTGTGTGTGTGTGTGCACACACTAGGTCACTTTAGTCATGTCCAACTCTTTGCAGCCCCATGGACTGTATCCCACCAAGCTCCTCTGTCCATGGGATTCTCCAGGATACTGGAGTGGGTTGCCCTGCCCTCCACCAGGGAATCTTCCCAACTCAGGGCTCAAACCTGTGTCTTATGTCTCCTGCATTGGTAGGCAGGTTCTTTATAACTAGCACCACCTGGGAAGCCCAATACAATCATGCATTTGTTGCTAAATATTTATTTAATTTTTAAATGACATGGGAAGACATCATATTTACACAGACTGTGAAAAAATGCACTTACAAATGAATTCTAAGCTGAGATATTCCCAACAGCATATTGTGAAACAAGGAGGAATGTGTATTCGATGTTCTTTATCTTTTACTCTCAGCAGTGCCATTCCTTAGGCTGCTCAGTCTTGAGTTAATGACAAATTTGGTCATTCATTTGAAATAATGAAACTGTCAGTGGGGCCCGTCTGGTATGCATCAGCTTAAGTCAATTACTTAGCAGTAAAGGCAGTTGTAAATACACAGAAAATAACTTTTGTGAAAACAATGAGTCCTTTTCCTTTATCTATTGCTGTGTCCTATTATAATGAGTAGCATGTTAATTGGTCCAAAGTTGAAATGTGTTACTGAAAATGGAAGTAACCGTTATTCTTTTACAACCATGAAGGAAAAGCCAACAAGATTCCCAGACAGAATCCTTGACATTGTTAAAGGCCTAAACAATGCCATCACAGTCTATCTACAGACTTCTTCCCATGTAAGAAACAGATCCCTCTTCTAAACCTTTATAAATCTTATTTGGGCTTCCCTGGTGGCTCAGAGGTAAAGAACCTGCCTGACAATGTAGGAGAGATGGTTTCCATCCCTGGGTTGGGAAGATCCCCTGCAGAAGGAAATGACAACCTACTCCAGTATTCTTGCCTGGAAAATCCCATGAACAGAAGGAGTCTGGCAGGCTACATCCTATGGGGTAGCAGAAGAGTTGAATATGACTTAGTCACCAAACAACAGTAAATCTTGTTTGTTTTTGTATGCATGTAAAATCATTCCTAGTTGATGCAATTGGTAATTTAATTTGACCAAAGCAACAAAATCCATCACAATCAATTCATGCTGACAACTTTGGTGCTTATTGATTTTGTAGTTTGGATATTTGGTTTGTAAAGTAGGTTTTTTATTGTTGCACCAGAATTAGAGGGGCAAGGAATTTGTACTTTGTTGTTATAAAGAAAAATGTACATTGCTTGTAAACACAGTTCTAGAGTGATACACTCTGAACTGGATTGAACATTTGCAAAGGACTGAGTAGATTTGAACCACTGAGTAGACTGTATCCTTATTTTATTTGCAATTGGTCATGAGGTTTGGGAATGTCAGCTCTCACATCTCTAGTCTTCATATAGAGAATACAAGGCACACAAGCTGATCTGTTAGGATATGGGGAGGAAAGTATAACTTTCATATTTTCAAGTCATTATTTTTACTTTGTATATATTTTATTGTGTGTATATGTTTTACAAGAACATACTGTAGTAGTATGTAAATATACTTTGCAGCAATTTTCAAAATATTTTTACTGATAAGCATATGTGATCTAAAATTTTTGAAGACAGTCACTCTCACAGCTCTTTTATCTTTAAATGGAAGAAATCAGTGCTTTTTAGACACAACTTCATGGGATCCTGAAAGTTCATTGAAAGTAGTATCATATAATATCACTAATATATAGAATCTAAAAAAGATGTAACTGAACTTATTTTTAAAAAAGAGACTCACAGATGAAACCAGAAAACAAATTTCTGGTTACCAAAGGGGAAGGACAAATTAGGAGGTTTTGATTAACATATACACACTACTATGTTTAAAATAGATAGCCAAAACAGACCTACTGCATAGCACATAGAACTATACTCAATATTCTGTAATAACCTATAAGGAAAGAGAGTCTGAAGAAGAACACATAGATAGATAGATAGACAGATATATCAACATATCTACATATATATAAACAGATTTATCTATCTATCTATATACAGATATATCTGAATTGCTATGCTGTATACCTGAAACTAACATGATATTATCAATTATACTTCTATAAAAAATAAAATTTTAAAAATAAAAAGAAGGTAAATCAACAGTAAAAAAAGAAATTGAGGATAAAATTTTTCTTCTAATGCTATATGCTATAAATTTCTAATTTAATTTTAAGTGTAAATAAATACATGTGTTATTAAAGATAAGTGCTTAAGTGAAAAAAGAAGAAAAAAAGAAAGTGGTTAGGATGGGGAAGACCTAAGCTATGAGAAGTTCAAGGAAACAGAGCTCACTAGACCCTACCCAACTAGCTTCCCTTTGTATTTCTTTTATATTTTATATTTCTGAGTTATATTTATTTATAAGAACAAGCTTCAGATACTTAAACAAAAGTTTGAAGGACACTGGACTGAATGATGTCTGAGGTCTCAACAAAATCTAACCTTTGACCATCTAGGTCCTGAGTTGCCTTGTATTATGTAGGTAAAATAGTAATAAATGTTACACACATGCATAGCAAATTTTTGTATTAGGGACCTTACATTTTAGATCTCAGGTTTCTGCTCATTAATGATGTGAGGCATATGTATAAGAGGATAACCAACAATATGTGCAATCTGAGTGATGGATACAATGTGTAATAATGATTAAGCCTAAGAACAGATCTCTTCCAGGTATAATCAAAGTGAAAGGTGTATTTTAAGGGGTCCTTACCATTACCCCATGGGAGGTGCTAGCTTTTAATGAAACTTTTCTTTTAATACTACCCCAAAATAATTTCATTCTATAGGTAGTGATTAACTAATACAGCTGACTCTTTTGAAGCTTCGTTTAAAGTTTTTAAAAAGTGCAACTGAATCTCACTAATATCCTTTGAAAGTAGTGAACGCTTAGCCCCTAGATGCATGGACACTCTTGATGGAAGTCAGGTGTAGGATCAGTTGCCACATAAATAAAGATGTCTCATGTCATCTTTAGCTATTTCATATGTTGAACAGTTTATCCTCCTGAAATAAATATAGACTCAATATTTCCTGGATTCTTTCTTCTCCACCTATTTCCTTAGAATCAATCCAAGTAGTCTATAAAATGTAAAGAAAAATTAAACCAGTTTGGCAGTTGTATGTCTTGTCAGGATTTTGGGCCATATTTTTGCAATGGGTCATAAACAAACAACAAAAGGGAGAAAATAAACTAATTTATGAGTCATGACTGTTACCAGAGGCAATTCTGAACCATTTCCAATGTGTGTTAATCTGTTTAAGATTACAAAGCCAAGAGGCACATATGTAAACCTTTTTCAGGCAATGCCTTCTCGCAAAGATTGTGCTAAGAAAGTAAGTGGCAGAGACGGTACTGATGCACTTGGAAAGACATATGACTTCCCATGACAATGAACTTGACTTTTTCTTTTGATATAGGGTTAGGGTGTGTAGTGGGAGAAAACTCATTTTTGCATCTGTCCCCCCTCCAAGGAAGCATTATTCCTTGATAGAGAACCTTCACAACTTTGTCTAGCTTCTTATTTTCCTAAGATACACTTATCTTCCTGGACCAAAATGATATGCAATTTTCTCGCTCTTCAGTTAGAAATTTGAATACCAAAATCCAATGGTAATTGTGCCCATTCATATTTATATTATATATAAATATATACTTCATATATAAATGTATACTTCATATATAAATGTATACTTCATATATAAAACATTTGTATACTTCATATATAAAATAACACACCTTTCTTTATAGATAAATACTAATGTATAGATGCCTTAGTGCTTTCAATAAGTTTAAACATCTCAATAATTTCTATAAAATTGATTTGCTCTGTAAAAAAGAGAAAATGAAAAAATATATATATTGCTTACTGCTACTAGCCTAAAATGTGTGATTATAGGCAAAGCTTGTGTACCTGTGTGTGTGTGTGTGTGTGTGTGTGTGTGTGTGTAGAGAGAGAAAGCCCAGGCCCCAGAAATGCCTCACATTCAGACCTTTGATATTATCATAATATTCAAAGAAATAGAAACATATAGGACCCAAGACACACACTAAAAAATTTGGCGATAAACTCTCATCTTGTAATTTTTATATTTAATACATCACAAAATTTGAACCCTATCAGGGCATTTCTTGGTCTTCCCTGATAGCTCAGTGCAGGAGACCCTGGTTGGATTCCTGGTCAGGAAGATCCACTGGAGAAGGAATAGGCTACCCACTCCAGTATTCTGGTCTAGAGAATTTCATGGACCATAGAGTCCATGGGGTTGCAAAGAGATGGACATGACTGAGTGACTTTCATAGGGCATTTCCTTGATGTTTTTCTCTCTGAGGGCCTTGGAACTTATACTGGATCCTGAAGGTTCTAATTATAGGTTTATTTGTTGTACTTAATTTTAATTTGGGGGCAGCATGATGCACAGCATGTGAGATGTTAATTGATTGACCAGGGATCAAACCTGTGTCCCTGCATTGGAAACAAGGAGTCTTAACCATTCGGCCACCAGGGAAGTCCCTGTTGTATTTTAAATATGCATGACTAATTTTTACACTTTGACTCAGAAATTATATCCCTTCCACAGTTCATAAACCTACCACAGAAATGTCTATTGTGTTTGCTTTTTAAGTTTTCCCCCTAAATGAACCTAATAAAAAGAGATGAAAGACCAAGTGGAAAAGCAGAAAAGGAGTTGGAAAGAGTGGTAAAGAGTAACTCCGTGATAGCCCCTACACTCAACACTCTTGATCCCCTTCTTTTCTTAGAGAGGATGTAGTTTCTGCTTGTGTACACGATTTATTAGGCTGAGTGCTCATTAAACTGAGTGGAGAAAGCAGTAACCATTTCTCATCTAAGAATCTCCTGACCTCTCCGTTTATAGTGAGAATGCTTTCATGGTAGAGTTAAAGTGGCTGGAGACTAAAGAGAGAAGCAAGAAGTTTTGTCGGTATGAGTCACTCAAGCAGTCACAGTACCCAGATCAGGGCTGGTACTTATTTAGGGAAAACATACAATTTATCAACCAAACTGGGATGCTTTTGTCTGAGATAAATGCTCAATTGGACAGAGTACCGAGTTCTTCCTGGCAAACTGGAGATAGTCGCAAAATGTTGTTCTTTGGTTGCTAAATCGTTTCTGATTCTTTTGAGACCCTCTGGTCTGTAGCCTGCCAGTATCCTCTGTCCATGGGATTTTCCTTCTCTAGGAAGAAAGTCCAAGTCACGCAGTTCAGTCACTCAGGTGTCTGATTCTTTGCCAACCCATGCACTGCAGCATGCCAGGCCTCCCCATCCATCACCAACTCCAGGAGTTTACTCAAACTCATGTCCATTGAGTTGATGATGCCACCAACCCTCTCAGCCTCTGTTGTCCCCTTCTCCTCCTGCCTTCAATTTTTCCCAACATCAGGGTCTTTTCAAATGAATCAGTACTTCAAATCAGGTGGCCAAAGTACTGGAGTTTCAGCTTCAGCATCAGTCCTTCCAATGAATATTCAAGACTGATCTCCTTTAGGATTGACTGGTTGGATATCCTTGCAGTCCAATGGACTCTCAGGAGTCTTTTCCAACACTGCAGTTCAAAAGCATCAATTCTTCATCACTCAGCTTTCTTTATAGTCCAACTCTCACATCCATATAGGACTACTGGAAAAACCATAACTTTGACTAGATGGACGTTTGCTGGCAAAGTAATGTCTCTGCTTTTCAATATGCTGTCTAGATTGGTCATAGCTTTTCTTCCAAGGAGCAAATGTCTTTTAATTTCATGGCTGCAGTCACCATCTACAGTGATCTTGGAGCACAGAAAAATAAAGTCTCTCACTGTTTCCATTGTTTCTCCATCTATTTGCCATGAAGTAAAAAGACCCTGTCGGAGAAGGCAATGGCACCCCACTCCAGTACTCTTGCCTGGAGAATCACATGGATGGAGGAGCCTGGTAGGCTGCAATCCATGGGGTCACGAAGAGTTGGACACGAATGAGCGACTTCACTTTCACCTTTCACTTTCATGCATCGGAGAAGGAAATGGCAACCAACTCCAGTGTTCTTGCCTGGAGAATCCCAGGGACGGGGGAGCCTGGTGGGCTGCCATCTGTGGGGTCGCAGAGAGTTGGACATGACTGAAGTGACTTAGCAGCAGCAGCAGCAGCAAAAAGACCCCGA
>NW_011494956.1:2362342-2364103 GCF_000754665.1 Bison bison bison
CTTCAAATCAGGTGGCCAAAGTACTGGAGTTTCAGCTTCAGCATCAGTCCTTCCAATGAATATTCAAGACTGATCTCCTTTAGGATTGACTGGTTGGATATCCTTGCAGTCCAAGGGACTCTCAAGAGTCTTCTCCAACACCACAGTTCAAAAGCATCAATTCTTCAGCGCTCAGCTTTCTTTATAGTCCAACTCTCACATCCATATAGGACTACTGGAAAAACCATAACTTTGACTAGATGGACGTTTGCTGGCAAAGTAATGTCTCTGCTTTTTAATATGCTGTCTAGGTTGGTCATAACTTTTCTTCCAAGGAGCAAGCATCTTTTAATTTCATGGCTTCAGTCACCATCTGCAGTGATTTTGGAGCCCAAGAAAATAAAGTCTTTCACTGTTTCCACTCTTTCTCCATCTATTTGTCATGAAGTGATGGGACCAGATGCCATGATCTTCGTTTTCTGAATGTTGAGCTTTAAGCCAACTTTTTCACTCTCCTCTTTCACTTTCATCAAGAGGCTCTTTAGTTCTTCTTTGCTTTCTTCCATAAGGGTGGTGTCACCTGCATATCTGAGGTTATTGATATTTCTCCTGGCAATCTTCATTCCAGCTTGTGCTTCTTCCAGCCCAGTGTTTCTCATGATGTACTCTGCATATAAATTAAATAAGCAGGGTGACAATATACAGACTTGACACACTCCTTTCCTAATTTGAAACTAGTCACACAATAGGTATTCATTAATTATTCAGTAAGTAAATGAATATATGAAAGAGAATATATGCTCCATCATATGCTTGTTCTAGAGCTTCCCTGGTGACTCAGACAGTAAAGAATCTGCCTGCAATGTGGGAGACTCAGGTTCAATCCCTGGGTCAGGAAGACTCCTGGAGAAAGGAATAACTCCAGTATTCTTTTCTGGAGAATGCCATTGACAGAGGAGTGTGGTGGGCTACAGCTCATGGGTTGCTGAGAGTCAGACATGACTGAGCAACTAGCACATGCTTATTCTAAGTGATGCCATGAACAAAGATCAAGAAGTTAGTTTGGGTAGTTTCTATGACAATCCAGTAGTAGAATTTATGAGGTGATGGTGTTCAGTTCTTCATACTCGACCTTGGGACTATTTAAAAAAATATTGTGACTGCTCAAGGTCAGACAGTAGCACAGGCTGTCTTGATATGCACAATTTGATTCAGTCACTCAGTCATGTCCAACTCTTTGCAACCCTAAGGACTGCTGCATGCCAAGCCTCCCCATCCATCACCAACTTCCAGAGTATACTCAAACTCATGTCCATTGAGTCAGTGATGCCATTCAACCATCTCATCCTCTGTCACCCCCTGCTCCTCCTGCCTTCAATCTTTCCCAGCATCAGGGTCTTTTCAAATGAGTCAGTATTTCAAATCAGGTGGCCAAAGTATTGGAGTTTCAGCTTCGGCATCAATCTTTCCAATGAATAATCAGGACTGATTTTCTTTAGGATGGACTGGTTGGATCTCCTTGCAGTCCAAGGGACTCTCAAGAGTCTTCTCCAACACCACAGTTCAAAAGCATCAATGCTTCAGCACTCAGCTTTCTTTATAGTCCAACTCTCACATCCATACATGACTATTTGAAAAACCAAAGCTTTGACTAGATGGACCTTTGTTGGCAAAGTAATGTCTCTGCTTTTCAATATGCTGTCTAGATTGGTCATAGCTTTTCTTCCAAGGAGCAAATGTCTTTTAATTTCATGGCTGCAGTCACCATCTACAGTGATCTTG
>NW_011494956.1:2364203-2367532 GCF_000754665.1 Bison bison bison
GGCATCACTGACTCAATGGACATGAGTCTGAGTAAACTCTGGGAGTTGGTAATGGACAGGGAGGCCTGGTGTGCTGCGGTCCATGGGGTCGCAGAGAGTCAGACATGACTGAGGAAATTAACTGAACTGATGGGACCAGATGCCATGATCTTAGTTTTCTGAATGTTGAGTTTTTAGCTGACTTTTTCGCTCTCCTCTTTCACTTTCATCAAAAGGCTCTTTAGTTCTTATGCTTTCTGCCATAAAGGTGGTGTCATCTGCATATCTGAGGTTATTGATATTTCTCCCAGCAATCACCCAGATCCAAATTATTCTCAAAGTATAGACATTCAAATTATTTTCAAATAATTGTCTATTGACTTTTTTATAAATAAGAAAATAAGACTAAGGAAAAAAAAAAGATGCTGTAGAAAAACAGTATTTGGAATGGGAATATAAAGACCTGAGATCTAGCTGTGCATCTTCATTCAAATTGCTCTGCTAAAATTTAGAAAATTACTTACATTTCTATAATATCTTAGCTATAAAATTAATAAAATAGGTCACCTAATAATCTCTGACTTTTCCAGCCTTGCCTATTTATCAGGGCTGTTTGAAAGAAAGATTGACCAATTCTAGGTCAAAAATCTTCTTTTCCAAAAACAGAGCAGTGACAGATGAAATTCTTTAAAAAGACAGAGGAAAAAAATAAAGACATAGTTGGCTCAGATAAAGATTCAAACACTTTTTCAGATCAGAAGTTGATCATAGGTTTAAAATGACAACTGGGACTTTAGCTGGTCTTGCTGGATTTCAGAGTCCTAAAACAAGAAGTGGTGCTCAGGAATTGGCTCCTAGGGATTAAATGAAACAAGTGCCCCCAGGAAGTAGGGGTTGGAATCAGGCTTACTGCTTGCGACCAAGGACTTAATGAAGTTCTCTTAGTTTTAAAGGAGGTTGAAAATGTCTTCCACCAATTTATACTGTATGAGGTCTTGGTTTGGGGGAGCTGTAGACCTAAAGATGCAGAGCAAACAGGCATATCTTACAGACGTGAGGCAGTCTTTCAGCTGAATCAGAGGCTGGATTTGCAAAACCATGATGTTCCTCTTTTCTCTGAAAGGTCTTTAAAAACCTTTGTCTTAGATTAAAGGTCCATCTGGCTGAGTAAAGGCAAGTGCAAAATCTGTAAGGGCAGGGAAGGGTAAGCAAAGAGGGAAGCTGATGGAAAGAAACAAATAGAAGAATTCATTCAAATTTAAATTAACTTGCAGATGCAAATTCTGAAATATGAATTAAAAAATAAAACTGATGCTAACAATGACACAGTGAAAGGAGCAATTGGAAGGAGAATTCACTCTAGATAAGTTTAGATCTATAGAACGATCTCAGAAAAACTTTGGAATAAATGTGCTATGGATTTTCAAAGAAATGAATGTATACATGTCTTTTAAAATCAGTGACAATTTATGAAACAAAACTGTCAAAAGAATAAGAAAAGATAAAAATAAGTTTGCATTCTTAAAATAAAAATATAATTATTAAATTTAAAAATAATGTAATAAGTGGGATATATTTAAGAATGGATATGGTCAGAAAAAAATTGTAACCTAGAATATGATACCACAGAGAAGTAAAGATGTAAAGATGTGATAAGCAATAGAGAAACATCATGGATTAAATTGGAATGCCCCAATAATGATTTAATAAGTGTTCCAGAAGAACAGATTGGAGGAAGTGGCAGAAAGATCAGAATTTGGAGAGGTAATTATTGACAACTTTCCAGAATTAAAATTATACTCCAAATACATGCAGAGTAGAGAGAAATAAATCTATACCTAGATACACCTCAGATCATTATTACCAACAGATTATCTAAAAACTGTCAAAGAAAATAATTTTTTTACTAAGGAATGATGTTTAAACTAACAACAGCATTTGTTTGTCAGAATTATTTGGCATCAATTCATGCCAGAAGTTAGTTGAGTTCTGTCTCCTGTCATAGAGGGAATATATCTGTAAACAAAGAATTCTATTCCTAGCCAAATATGTCTTTAAGAGTAAGAAAACTGTGATATTTGCAAACATGAAAACAAATAAAGGTTGTCATTCAAATAATTATTAAGGGTAAAATAATTCAAGTAGAGTAAAAGTAAACACAGAAATCTATTGAATATAAGTATATATCTTAAAATCTAAAAGTAACCACTAAAAATTGAATAAATAAAAATCTATAATTTCCCAATCAGTATAGAAAAAATATAAAATATATAGTATATTATATATGATATATTATTTAATATATAAAAAGAAAGAATGATAACACAAAATAAAATGGCTGAAATTATTGTCAGAAATCATGCTAAATTTAAATAGGTAAAACTATATTATTGAAGAGATTATTGTTAGTAAAGAAAAAAATAAAACAAAATCTACTATGATCTGCTTATAAAAGAAAATACTCCTAAAGCAATAACCACATGTAAAGACTGAGTATAAAGTGATGGAAAATGGATATGCCTTGTAAATTATTCCACAAAGTAGAATGTTAATATCAGTATTGTGCTTAGTCGTTCAGTCATGTTTGACTATTTGTGGTTCCATGGGCTGTAACCCACCAGGATCCTCTGTCCATGGAATTTTCCAAGCAAGAATACTGGAGTGGGTTGCCACTTCCTACCCCAGGGGACCTTCCTGACCCAGGGATAGAACCCATATTTCTTGCATCCCCTGCATTGGCAGGCAGATTCTTTACAACTAGCACTCACTGGGAAGCCAATCTCAGTATTGCTGTTGTTCAGTCAGCAAGTCATGCCCAACTCTTTGTGACGCCATAGACTGTAGCATGCCAGGCTTCCCTGTCCCTCACCATCTCCCAGAGTTTGTCCAAGTTCATGTCCATTGAATCGGTGATGCCATCCAACCATCTCATCCTCTGTTGTCCCCTTCTCTTTCTGCCTTCAATCTTTCCCATCAGGATCTTTTAAAGTAAGTCAGCTGTTGGCATCAGGTGGCCAAAGTATTGGAACTTCAGCTTCAGCATCAGCCCTTCCAAAGAGTGTTCAGGGTTAATTTCCATATTTATTAACATCAATATTAATACCAATCAAATAGAATTTAAATAAAAATACATTAAGAGAAGTAAAAAATTTAAATATTGATAAAAGCATAATCATCACAAACTTATATGCATATAAAACATAGCTTCAAAATATATAAAGCAATAGCTGACAGATGTACAAAGGAGTGGGTTGCCATTTCCTTCTCCAGGGAATCTTCCTGATCCAGGAATCGAACCCATGTCTTCTGCATTGCAGGCAGATTCTTTACCGACTGAGCTAGGAGGGAAG
>NW_011494956.1:2367632-2368044 GCF_000754665.1 Bison bison bison
ACCTCATCTGGGCTTGTGTCCAGAAGCCAATGTTCCTCTCCAGGGGCGACCGGGATCTCGGGGTGCATTCCAGACGCACCCGGGGAGACAGGCATTCATCTCGAGTGGAAGCAAAGAACCCCGCTCTGCTCTCGAGTCGCGACGGCTATCTCTTGTAGCTCACTGGGTGGACTAAAGGGAGTCAAGCCTCCTGAGGCGTTTGGAGAGAGGTCGTCAGGTTGGCCTCTAGGCCATGCAGGAGACGAAGGCCCTCATCTCCGCGATGACGGGGGAGTCTCGGGGTGGTTCTCGAGCGGCGGCCCCAGGGTGTGGTTTCTCACGAGGTACGACGGCGAGGTCAGTGAGCCTCTCGTGGGGCGCCAGGGAAGTCGGGTCTCCATGCGAGTGGCGAGGGGGAGCGCGTCATTGCTCT
>NW_011494956.1:2368144-2373767 GCF_000754665.1 Bison bison bison
GGATTGTTTTAACACACTTAGCAGAAACTACTGATAGATCAAGTAAATTAGCAAAAATGCGGGAACTCAGAGAGGGGGTTGCCAACATGGTTAATTGTAGTAATCCCTCCAATGCTTTTCTACTCTTGATTCCTTTGAGATAATATTACATTATTTAACCTACTGATTCTTTATGATAGTTTAAGCTATTCAAGAGGTAACATGTTCCTCTGTGTTCTATTTTTTTCTATCACGGTATTCTTAGCAATTAGATTTTCCCTTTCATCTCTAACGTTGCCCTTCAATTTCTGAAAGTTAAACATCTTGCTATAAACTTTGAGAAATGCATCCTATTTATAGATTCATTTGTGGAGAATTGACATTTTCTACAGCATTAAGTCATCCTACTCAAAAAATACAGTGTTTGTGTCCACTGTAACACCTTCAGCAAAGTTGTACAATTACTTCTATCATATCATTATTGTGTTATCTGGAAGAAGAGTATTATATGTAAAAACTGTTAGTAGTTAAAAGTGTGACATAGCAATCTACTTTACAGTGTTACGTTGGGTAATACTTTCTAGTTCATGCAGTCTTTTCACTTAGGTACACTGGAATTATCTTTATAACTATTGGCCTTTCATTCATTGAATCATTCAAGAAATATTTATTTGGGATGTAACTCACATTATGAGTGAGTCATGAGATGTAAAGGAAAATAAACTGTCATCTCTACCTTCAAGAGGCTTACAAATCTGAGTAATGAAAGAAAAAGAAATCAATAGATCCAAAAACTGAATAAAAAAATAAAAGAAAAAAGGAAGGAAAGAAAGAAGAATAAAAAAAGGAGACCTCAGACTACATATTATGGACCCAAAGATAACTCCCAGATTCATTTCTCAACCTACATCAATGTAATGTATGATTTATTAAGGGTTGAAAATAGATTTAAATATGTAAATAAAATATTTATATTAGCAAGTGCATACTTAAAAATGCTGTGATAAACAGAAGAACAAATTCTGAAGCTTATTTTTGAACTGAAGGACACTATCGTGTCTTACTTCCATATATGCTTTTTTTCAGGTATTTGGATTGCTTTTAGTTCAGCATAGTTTATTGTGGACAGTTTTCTGGCTAACTCGCTGACTTGCCCTTTAAAAATTTAAATATCTGGCAGGCATCAGACTTATTGGAATAATTATAATCCACCCCAAAATGAAACTATTTGTTGACATTTTAAATTGGCTTATTGTTACAATACTGCCAAGGACTTTTAAAAATCAAATTCTGTAAAGAGCAGCTTGAGGTAGATGAACAAAAATAATTCACATTACTCAAAAAGATATTTTTTTTATTTAATACCTAGGGCAAACTAATTGAAAATCTAAAATTATCCCGCTTTCCTGTAGAGTATGAAAAGGGATTATAACATGAAAAAAATCTCTTAAATCTGAATACTCCATACCATTCCTCCTTACATTTCCATTGTCAGCTTTTCCTATCAGGTGATATTTAGGTCTGCAGTAATGGATTAAGAGTCATTGATCTCAGTTGGAAAATATGAGTCACTCTTACTGATCACTGTGTGCTATTGCCAAAGCCGCCTGCTTTGCTAGCAAAGTGTAATTCTATTGAAGTTCGTCCCAAATAATCATCTGTATAAACAATGATATGTGGTTTTAAACTTGAAGCACATTCTCTAACCAGCTGAACTAACTACTCTATTTAACTTTTTCTTAAGAACAGTGCTACATGCTGTGACTTTTTCTAATGAAAAAAAAAAGTTGTTTTCAAATGGAATATACTGATAGTTTATTTGATCAGATGCTGGCTCTTCATCACAGGAACAGGAATTTTTGCCCAAGATTCACCATCAAATTCAAAAATCTATCTTAATGGGATCCTTTTGATATATTTTGGATCAGAGTTTAGATCAGAATCATAATTCAGTCATTAAATTAACAAATCTTTATTGAACATATATCATGAACAGTGCAATTTAATGTGTTCTTGGGATTAAAATAGAAAAAAAAAATGGCCCCTGTCTTCTACAGAATATCTTAGAGACATATATGCAAAAATAATTACGCCTCAGTGAACTAATCACCAATCTGGTTTAATACAAGTGAATTTTTTAAAGATTAAAATTGGAATGATATATAGAAATAAGTGGCTTCCCAGGTGGCTCAGTGGTAAGGAATCCGCTTGCCAATGCAGGAGATGCAGGAGACACCAGTTCAGTCCCTGGATCAGGAGAATCCCCTGGAGAAGGAAATGGCAACCCACTCCCAGTGTTCTTGCCTGGGAAATCCCGTGGACAGAGAAGCCTTGAGGGCTCCAGTCCACGGGGGTTGCAAAGAGCTGGACACGACTGAGCAACTGAGCACATAAACACATACAGAGACACACAGGAAGTAATTGGTGAATTGTCTTTTAAGCTGGTTTTAGAAGGAGTGGGTCAGACACTGAGTTTATAAAGTAGAGATGCTTAGCTAGATTAACTGTGTTTACCTCTGTGCTTTCTACCTTCCAGCTGTGTGATTTTCGCCGTGCTATTTAAACTATCAGTAAAACTAGATGAATACTCTCTACCATATCAGATAGTGTGAAGATTAAATTAAACAATAAAAGGAAAATGGTGTGGTGTCTGGTAAATATTCCACAAATATTAGCTAAACTAGTAGTAGTTGTAAATATTTCACAAGTATTAGCTAAAACTCGGAGAGGGCGATGGCACCCCACTCCAGTGCTCTTGCCTGGAGAATCCCATGGATGGAGGGGCCTGGTGGGCTGCAGTCCATGGGGTCGCTAGGAGTCGGACACAACTGAGTGACTTCACTTTCACTATTCACTTTCATGCATTGGAGAAAGAAATGGCAACCCACTCCAGTGTTCTTGCCTGGAGAATCCCCGGGACAGGGGAGACTGGTAGGCTGCCATCTATGGGGTCTCACAGAGTTGGACACAACTGAAGCGACTTAGCAGCAGCAGCAGCAGCAGCAGCTAAGACTAGTATTGCTCACAAGAAAGGTAACAGAATGTATAAGCATATAAAATATGCTTGTGGCACCTTGGGCTATACCTGAATGAGTGGTGGGAAGTGGAACCGGGCCGGAGTGTAAACAGCCATATGTGTCATGATAAGAAGCTGCTCACTGTTAAAATCTACCTTGAAACTTATTGCTCAATATCTTATAATGGTAGGTATTATCCATGTCATTTGAGATAATTTTAGATTGTTTTATTACATACAGTTAAAGAATGCCAACAGATTTGCCAGGGCTTGTGACATGTGACATTGCTCTTTATTGGGAGCAAGAGGGGACCGAAGGCATAAAAAAGAATGAGTCCTAAAGTGACCCTGCATAGCTAGGGTATTAGTGAAAAAAGTGAAGGTGTTAGTCTCTGAGTCATGTCTGACTCTTCTGACTCCACAGGCTGCAGTCCACCAGGCTCCTCTGTCCATGGGATTCTCCAGGAAAGAATACTGGAGTGGGTTGCCATTCCCTTCTCCAGGGGATCTTCCTGACCCAGGGATGGAACCCAAGTCTCTTGCATTGCAGGCAGATTCTTTCATGTCTGAGCCACCAGGGAAGCCTCCAGAGGGTATTACGGGAAGTCAAAGTCCTTCTGCAGGGATGTGTTTTTCTCATCTTTGTTTCCAGGGAATAGGAGTGAAATACTAAACCAGGAGGTATTGGTTGGTCACACCCAGCACAGAGGTTGGTCTATGAAGCAGATGGGAGTTTTGCCTTTATGGACTTCCTACCCAGAAGTGTGTTTTGAATGGTGCATGTATCACTATAATGCAATCAAATGAGAAATGTAATGATCTCTTCCCTAAAGATATGGAAACAGGTTTGACAAGTAGTTTGCACAAATTACACATTTGTTTAATGGTATTAAGGATGTGAATGTTGTTATGTGTCAGCCATCTCAAGTTTTCTTCCCCTTAAACTCCAGGGCTTTCCTCTAGCTAAAACTTTGTATATCTGATGTTGTAATTCAGGCCATATTGTTGGTGAATACTGCATTTTTTATTAAAAAAATTTTTATCTGTGTGTTTTCTGCACAAATAAAAATTATAAGCAAGGTCATATCTAAATTTTAATATGTAAGTATCTGGACACAGACTTTAATGCATTATAAAACTGCAAAGACTAACACACTCAGCAAAACAGCATATCCCTGGAAAGTTGTAAAACATATATTTGATTTATTTTATGGGCTATCCATTAGCTTAGAGAAGAGCCTAAGAAAATAAAAGTAAATGTCACATACTGACACATTTTTAGCATCTGTTTGAAGGAATTTTTAAAAATATATCTTTTTTAAAGGCTACAAGCAAGTGTGTGTGTGTGTGTGTGTGTGTGTGTGTGTACTCAGCTGTGTCTGACTCTTTGGAACCCCATGGACTGTAGCCCACCAGACTCCTCTGTCCATGGAATTTTCCAGGCAAGAATACTAGAGTGGGTTACCATTTCCTCCTCCAGGAGATCTTCCCTACCCAGGGGTCAAACCCCTGTCTTCTGCATTGGCTGGCAGATTCTGTACCACTGTGCCACCTGGGAAAACCTATAAGCAAATACTTGTCATTAAATTAAAAATGTTGCACAAAACCTTTTTTAAATGGGAGCTTTTAAAATATCTATCACAAGACTGAGGATGAATAGATTTTACTGGGAGAGAAGGATGAAGTCTAGGAACTCATTGTAATTTAAAGATTGTTAGACTTACAAAGATGGAGTCACCATTAACTGCTTCAATTATTCACTCAATATACAATTACATTTTGACTGACCTTGTCTTTGGCTGTGGATAAAGACGGATGAACAGTGCAAACATTGCCACTGGTTATATTAGTAATTGGTGTAGAGAACAGAAATCTTTTTTGTATGCAGAAAATTATTTAACAAATGACTGATGCTTACAAAATTGTGGGGAAAGCTGGAGGAGTGGATTCTAATCCAAATCTCCCAGAACACTATCAAGCAGGGAGGAGTACAGTCAGAAAGATACGGAGTGATGAGGTCATCCTGGAATCACTGAGATCCCAACGCCAGGGGCAGCGGCCGGGAGGACCAACCCCACTTCCAAGGAGCAGTGGCTGCACGGGCGCAGAAGGGCCTAGAGGAGCTATCCAGGTTGAAGGTCAGGAAGGCCGGCGGTGAGGAGATACCCCTTGTCCAAGGTAAGGAGCAGCAGCTGCGCTTTGCTGGAGCAGCCGTGAAGAGATACCCCACGCCCAAGGTAAGAGAAACCCAAGTAAGACGGTAGGTGTTGCAAGAGGGCATCAGAGGGCAGACACACTGAAACCATACTCACAGAAAACTAGTCAATCTAATCACACTAGGACCACAGCCTTGTCTAACTCAATAAAACTAAGCCATGCCCGTGGGGCAACCCAAGATGGGCATGTCATGGTGGAGAGATCTGACAGAATGTGGTCCACTGGAGAAGGGAATGGCAAACCACTTCAGTATTCTTGCCTTGAGAACCCCATGAACAGTATGAAAAGGCAAAATGATAGGATACTGAAAGAGGAACTCCCCAGGTCAGTAGGTGTCCAATATGCTACAGGAGATCAGTGGAGAAATAACTCCAGAAAGAATGAAGGGATGGAGACGAGCAAAAACAATAC
>NW_011494956.1:2373956-2378206 GCF_000754665.1 Bison bison bison
ACAAGAGATGGCAAGAGTGAATGTCGACATTTTAGGAATCAGCGAACTGAAATGGACTGAAATGGGTGAATTTAACTCAGATGACCATTGTATCTACTACTGCAGGCAGGAATCCCTCAGAAGAAATGGAATAGCCATCATGGTCAACAAAAGAGTCCAGAATGCAGTACTTGGATGCAATCTCAAAAATGACAGAATGATCTCTGTTCGTTTCCAAGGCAAACCACTCAGTATCACAGTAATCCAAGTCTATGCCCCAACCAGTCATGCTGAAGAAGCTGAAGTTGAACGGTTCTATGAAGACCTACAAGACCTTTTAGAACTAACACCCAAAAAAGATTTCCTTTTCATTATAGGGGACTGGAATGAAAAACTATGAAGTCAAGAAATACCTGGGGTAACAGGCAAATTTGGCCTTGGAATGCGGAATGAAGCAGGGCAAAGACTAATAGAGTTTTGCCAAGAAAATGCACTGGTCATAGCAAACACCCTCTTCCAACAACACAAGAGAAGACTCTATACATGGACATCACCAGATGGTCAACACCGAAATCACATTGATTATATTCTTTGCAGCCAAAGATGGAGAAGCTCTATACAGTAAGCAAAAATAAGACCAGGAGCTGACTGTGGCCCAGACCATGACTCCTTATTGCCAAATTCAGACTTAAATTGAAGAAAGTAGGGAAAACCACTCAACCATTCAGGTATGACCAAATCAAATCCCTTATGATCATACAGTGGAAGTGAGAAATAGATTTAAGGGCCTAGATCTGATAGATTACCTGATGAACTATGGAATGAGGTTCGTGACATTGTACAGGAGACAGGGATCAAGACCATCTCCATGGAAAAGAAATGCAAAAAAGCAAAATGGCTGTCTGGGGAGGCCTTACAAATAGCTATGAAAAGAAGAGAAGTGAAAAGCAAAGGAGAAAAGGAAAGATACAAGCATCTGAATGCAGAGTTCCAAAGAATAGCAAGAAGAGATAAGAAAGCCTTCTTCAGTGATCAATGCAAAGAAATAGAGGAAAACAACAGAATGGGAAAGACTAGAGATCTCTTCAAGAAAATTAGAGATACCAAGGCAATATTTCATGCAAGATGGGCTCAATAAAGGACAGAAATAGTATGGACCTAACAGAAGCAGAAGATATTAAGAGGATATGGCAAGAGTACACAGAAGAATTGTACAAAAAAGATCTTCAGGACCCAGATAATCACGATGGTGTGATCACTGACCTAAAGCCAGACATTCTGGAATGTGAAGTCAAGTGGGCCTTAGGAAGCATCACTATGAACAAAGCTAGTGGACGTGATGAAATTCCAGTTGAGCTCTTTCAAATCCTGAAAGATGATGCTGTGAAAGTGCTGCACTCAATATGCAAGCAAATTTGGAAAACTCAGCAGTGGCCACAGGACTGGAAAAGGTCAGTTTTCATTCCAATCCCAAAGAAAGGCAATTCCAAAGAATGCTCAAACTACCACACAATTGTACTCCTCTCACACGCTAGTAAAGTAATATACTCAAAATTCTCCAAGCCAGGCTTCAGCAATATGTGAACCATGAACTTCCTAATGTTCAAGCTGGTTTTAGAAAATGCAGAGGAACCAGAAATCAAATTGCCAACATCCACTGGATCATGGAAAAAGCAAGAGAGTTCCAGAAAATCATCTATTTCTGCTTTATTGACTATGCCAAAGCCTTTGACTGTGTGGATCACAATAAACTGTGAAAAATTCTGAAAGAGATGGGAATACCAGATCACCTGATCTGCCTCTTGAGAAATCCGTTTGCAGGTCAGGAAGCAACAGTTAGAACTGGACATGGAACAACACACTGGTTCCAAATAGGAAAAGGAGTACGTCAAGGCTGTATATTGTCATCCTGCTTTTTTAACTTCTATGCAGAGTACATCATGAGAAATGCTGGGCTGGAAGAAGCACAAGCTGAAAAAAAGATTGCCGGGAGAAATGTCAATAACCTCAGACATGCAAATGACACCACCCTTATGGCAGAAAGTGAAGAGGAACTAAAAAGCCTCTTGATGAAAGTGAAAGTGGAGAGTGAAAAAGTTGGCTTAAAATTCAACATTCAGAAAACTAAGATCATGGCATCCGGTCCCATCACTTAATGGGAAATAGATGGGGAAACTGTGGAAACAGTGGCTGACTTCATTTTTCTGGGCTCCAAAATCACTGCAGATGGTGACTGCAGCCATGAAATTAAAAGACACTTACTCCTTGGAAGGAAAGTTATGATCAACCTACATAGTGTATTCAAAAGCAGAGACATTACTTTACCAACAAAGGTTGGTACAAAGACATTACTTTACCAACAAGGCTATGGTTTTTCCTGTGGTCATGTATGGATGTGAGAGTTGGACTGTAAGAAGGCTGAGTGCCGAAGAATTGATGCTTTTGAACTGTGGTGTTGGAGAAGACTCTTGCAAGTCCCTTGGACTGCAAGGAGATCCAACCAGTCCATTCTGAAGGAGATCAGGCCTGGGATTTCTTTGGAAGGAATGATGCTAAAGCTGAAACTCCAGTACTTTGGCCACCTCATGCGAAGAGTTGATTCATTGGAAAAGACTCTGATGCTGGGAGGGATTGGGGGCAAGAGGAGAAGGGGACGGCAGAGGATGAGATGGCTGGATGGCATCACTGACTCAATGGATGTGAGTCTGGGTGAACTCCGGTAGTTGGTGATGGACAGGGAGGCCTCACGTGCTGTGATTCATGGGGTCGCGAAGAGTCAGACACAACTGAGCAACTGAACTGAACTGAACTGAACTGAACTCATCAGTATAGCTGTAAACTGGAGGCAACCAACCACTGGCAAATCTGCCACAACTGTTTTTTCTTTTAATTAATTAATTTATTTAATTGAAGGATCATTACAATATTGTGATGTTTTTCATCATACATAACTGCTTCTGAATGATGGCTAGCATCCTGGCTCTACCTCTGCTGCACCTGCTTCTAAATATACACTAAGCTGGATACTGGACACTGGGACAAGCCTGTAGAAAAACCTATGTCTTCAGTCTCTGGCTTGATAGCAGAAAACAGCCCTAAACTCAGAAGGATGGATTCCACATCAGGTCCAAATTTCACAGGAGTATATTTCACAGGTGGAGCATGATTCCCATGCAGAAGGCTAGATGTAAAGAAGTCAGTTCACTTTCTACCCCTAGAGCAGGGAGGCAGCTAGAGGCACAAGTACAGATGTTCCATGATAGCTGCCACAGCCAGAGGACTCCCTTCTTACCAGGTTTTATCTACCCAAGAAGCCAAATGCGTATGTGCATGCTTGAATGCTAAATTGCTTCAGTCATGTCTGACTCTTAGCGACCCTATGGACTGTAGCTGATCAGACTCCTTTGTCCCTGGGATTCTTCAGACAAGAATCCTGGAATGGATTGCTATGCTTTGCTCCAGATGATCTTCCCAACCCAGGGATCAAACCCATTTATCCTGGGGCTTCTGCTTTGGCAGGCAGGGTCCTTACCACTAGCACCACCTGGGAAGCCCACAGTATGTAATTACAAATAGGTCTTCCCAAGTGGCTCAGTGATAAAGAATCCGCTTGCTAATGCGGAAGACACAGGAGACACGCGTTCCATCCCTGGCTGGGGAAGATCCCCTGGAGAAGGAAACGGAAACCCACTCCAGTATTCTTATCTAGAGAATCCCATGGATGGAGGAGCATGGCAGGCTACACTCCATCAGTTCAGTTCAGTTCAGTCGCTCAGTCCTGTCCAACTCTTTGTGACCCCATGAATCACAGCACGCCAGGCCTCCCTGTCCATCATCATATCCCGGAGTTCACTCAAACTCACGTCCATTGAGTCAGTGATGCTATCCAGCCATCTCATCCTCTGTCGTCCCCTTTTCCTCCTGCCCCCAATCCCTCCCAGCATCAGAGTCTTTTCCAATGAGTCAACTCTTCGCATGAGGTGGCCAAAGTACTGGAGTTTCAGCTTTAGCATCATTCCTTCCAAAGAAATCCCAGGGCTGATCTCCTTCAGAATGGACTGGTTGGATCTCTTTGCAGTCCAAGGGACTCTCAAGAGTTTTATCCAACACCACAGTTCAAAAGCATCAATTCTTCAGTGCTCAGCCTTCTTCACAGTCCAACTCTCGCATCCATACATGACCACAGGAAAAACCATAGCCTTGACTAGATGGACCTTTGTTGGCAAAGTAATGTTTCTGCTTTTCAATATGCTATCTAGGTTGGTCATAAC
>NW_011494956.1:2378306-2396892 GCF_000754665.1 Bison bison bison
TTGTTGGCAAAGTAATGTTTCTGCTTTTCAATATGCTATCTAGGTTGGTCATAACTTTTCTTCCAAGGAGTAAGCGTCTTTTAATTTCATGGCTGCAGTCACCATCTGCAGTGATTTTGGAGCCCCCAAAAATAAAGTCAGCCACTGTTTCCACAGTTTCCCCATCTATTTCCCATGAAGTGATGGGAACAGATGCCATGATCTTCGTTTTCTGAATGTTGAGTTTTAAGCCAACTTTTTCACTGTCCATTTTCACCTTCATCAAGAGGCTTTTTAGTTCCTCTTCACTTTCTGCCATAAGGATGGTGTCATCTGCATATCTGAGGTGATTGATATTTCTCCCGGCAATCTTGATTCCAGCTTGTGCTTCTTCCAGCCCAGCGTTTCTCACGATGTACTCTGTATAGAAGTTAAATAAGCAGGATGACAATATACAGCCTTGACATACTCCTTTTCCTATTTGGAACCAGTCTGTTGTTCCATGTCCATAGGGTCACAAAAGATCAGACATGACTGAAAATGACATAGTACACACAGGTATGACTGAAGTCAGGCCTTGAAAACTGCTTATGGATTTGAAGTCTTATGTAAAATACTTACTGTTGCATGCATGGAAATTTGTTGTTATTAATTATGTATAGCTTTTATTGAGTCAATATTGGCCTACATATTGCAAAACTTTATTCGTATAGATGTATTGTGACTTTTCCGTGACAGGTAGAAAAAGTGCATGAAGTGTGATTTTGGGATGTGAATTAATTTCATCTATATCAGGATCCTGATTTTCTGAAGTTTCAAGAAATGGAAGGATCAGGGTAATATAAATCCAGGTTTGGGGCTTATTTGAAAGATGAATTAATTACATAGATAAATGTTGTGGTTTTTGTCAGGCAGCAAGCCAGGCTTTCTTCCTGACTGTTCCACCAATAAAATAGCTCTCTATTATCTAACATGTGCAAGCTTAAGTTTTGCTTTTTGTGTGGCATAAAGCTCCAGATAGAGGAAGAGTTTAATGCAAAATAAAATTCTAAGCAGAAACTGAGTTCTATCCTTACAACGTAACTGTTCCAAACTTTAGTTAGCTAATATCTTTTTTTTTTTCATAACTTGTCTCTTTTTTCAATCTTGCTAACTCCAGCCTCACAGGTGCTTTTTAAAGTCTATAGTCCATTTTACAATGTTCTTTACATAAAAGGGGTGAAAAGCTTTCTCGCTTTCTCGGCTCGTCCTATCTACTCTGAGCATTGTAAGACCTTCCTCCCCAGAGGACAGACTTCTAAATTCCTCCCAATGTAGGTCAGGCCAGATCCATTATTCTCTGTCTGCCTACTGGCATTTCTTTTTCTCTGCAAAAAAAGGGTTACACATTCCCTGAGTGTGTTATGTTTGTTGTTCACTGTTAAACTAAATTTGTTGAAACAACATTGAGCAGGTAATGGCCTCCTCTCACCACAGAATGGAATCTAAGACAATGTCTGCAGCGGTCTTTCTAGATATTCTGCCCAGATATCCCAGTCACCTTCTCTGTACATACTCATGGCTTCTTACTGTGAATGCCTGTAACTCTCCCCAGGGGGCCTCTGGTGGCATGAGCATGCACAGCTCTGAATAGGGCAGGCAGAGCCTCTAGGGGGTTAACAGCCCCTAGGTGCAGCAGTCTGTTAGTCGCTCAGTCATGTCTGAGTCTTTGCAATCCCGTGGACTCTAGCCCACTGGGCTCCTCTGTCCACGGAATTCTCCAAGCAAGAATACTGGACTGGGTAGCCAGTAAAGAATCTGCCTGAATGTGAGAGACCCAGGTTTCATCCTTTGGTCAAGAAGATTCCCTGGAAAAGGAAATTGCCACCCACTCTAGTGTTCTTGCCTGGAGAATTTCATGGACGGAGGAGCCTGGTAGGTTACAATTCATGGTATTGCGCAGAGTCGGACACAACTGAGCAACTAACACTTTTCTCTCTCATAAGTGCAGCAGTCAGCAGTGAGGATTGCTTGCATATGTGCTCAGTTATTTCAGTCGTGTTTGACTCTGTGTGACCCTATGATTATAGCTTACCAGGTTCCTCTGTCCATGGAATTCTCCAGGCAAGAATACTGGAGTGGGTTGCCATGCCCTCTTCCAGGGAATCTTCTCTACCCAGGGACTGAACTCACCTCTCTTGCATCTTCCGTGTTGCAGGCGGATTCTTTGCCACTGAGCCACCAGGGAAACCTCAGCGATGAGGTTTAGGAGATGGTAAATAAATGGCCCAGTTTTTCACCATTCTGGTGGGACAACTCTGGAACAGGTTCTATTCTTTTTCCCGGAGTTTGCACAGAGACTGCCAGTAGCTATGCATTCATTAATAAAGTGTCCTGTGTTATCACCTTCTTTTACCTTCATGAGCACGTGTGCATGCTCAGTGGTGTCGACTCTGTGTGATCCCATGGACTGTAGCCTGACAGACTCCTCTGCCCATGGAATTTTCTAGGCAAGAATACTGGAGTGTGTTGCCATTTTCCTACTCCAGGGGATCTTCCTGACCCAGAGATCAAGCCTGCATCTCCTGTGTCCCCTGCCTTGGCAGGCAGATTCTTTATCACTGTGCCATCTGGGAAGCCTGTTTTACCTTCATATACCCCTACAAAGATGTTCTCTGGAATCACATTCCAAATAAACTAATTGCACTCAAATCCTTGTCATAAGATGAGCATCTGTAGGAAACCAATACAAAACAGTGCCTGAATTTTTTTAAAAAGGAAAAAGTAGGATAAAAAAGACAGAAAGAAGGAAGGAAAGAGAAAAGTGAAAATTTACTAAATTTAGTCAATTAATCACTTAAGAAAAGCATTCAGTTTGACGGAATGAATAACCTAATTCTTACCATACATATATTCTGGACAAAAGTTTGAAAATAGAAGCTGCTTTCCAAAATAGCACATATGAAGAGCATTGCTGTAATCTTTTGGCCTTTCTGTCTCTTAGGGATGGAACATAATGAAGAAAGTGCACTGGCTTTGGAATCAAGCCCACCTCTGCCTCTTTCACCAGCTGTGTGAACTAGAGCCTTTCCACTCGCTAAATGGGGACAGTGTGAAAAAAGATAAGTGTTGAGAGCCATAATCATCGGTTGCTTTCCCTTGAGCTTAATTTGTTATATTTGAGTTCTGGTCTGGTTTCCTTTTTAGAAGTTGATGGTTCCAAAACAAAAAGTAGATAAACAGCTAGCCCATTGGGCCTTCGGAGATGACAGCTGACTTAGAATATTCTCAGAGAGACTAGAATTGCATCATTGTTTCTTAGAATTTTCTCCATACTTTTCTTATAGTTTCTGGGTATGGGATATTCATTATTGTCAAAAGCAATAATTTTTCAAATGCAGCCCTCAACTTAATCTGAAAGAGTGGATGATAAAATATATTGTTTTTCCAGGACCATTTGCTGAGAGGAAAAGCAAACTATTAGTATCTAGTTGTAATAAGAAAAATCTTACCTCTATTCCTGTGTAAATAAGGAACTAAATAGATGGGGAAACAGTGAAAACAGTGGCTGACTTTATTTTTCTGGCCTCCAAAATCACTGCAAATGGTGATTGAAGCCATGAAATTAAAAGACACTTACTCCTTGGAAGGAAAGTTATGACCAACCTAGACAGCATATTAAAAAACAGACATTGCTTTGCCAACAAAGGTCCATCTAGTCAAGGCTATGGTTTTTCCAGTAGTCATGTATGGATGTGAGAGTTGGACTATAAAGAAAGCTGAGCACCGAAGAATTGATGCTTTTGAACTGTGGTGTTGCAGAAAACTCTTGAGAGTCCCTTGGACTGCAAGGAGATCCAACCAGTCCATTCTAAAGGAGATAAGTCCTGGGTGTTCATTGGAAGGATTGACATTGAAGCTGAAACCAATAGTTTGGCCACCTCATGCGAAGAGCTGACTCATTTGAAAAGACCCTGATGCTGGGAAAGATTGAGGGCAGGAGGAGAAGGGGGTGACAGAGGATGAGATGGTTGGATGGCATTACCAATTCTATGGACATGGGTTTGGGTGGACTCTGGGAGTTGGTGATGGACAGGGAGGCCTGGCATACTGCCGTTCATGGGATCGCAAAGAGTCAGACACAACTGAGCCACTGAACTGAACTGAAACATAGTAAAATCACACGCTCTTAAGAATTATTATAAAATCAACACATATTGATTGATTGCCTCTTAGGAATGAGAGATGTGTGTTCAGTCTATGGGGTATTGCAAATCTTTCTAGTATTGTACTGGTTACACTAGTTTGCGATATTGAAGGAAACTTGGTTCCACTTGCACACACACAGTAAAGCCAATCTACTGACACCAGGTTTGGGGAAAGTGCAGTGTTTGTTGTAGGGCGCCAAGCAACGAATCCAGGGAAATTAGTGCTCAAAACCCCTGAACCCCTAGATGTGTTTCCACAAAGCATTTTTAAAGGCCAAGTGAGGAAGGGGAGCATGTGTATGATCAGTTCATGCACAATTCTCTAGTTGATGGTGAGGTACCAGGATGGTATCACATTTGCATCCTTAGGCTCCAGTTGGTCTGGAGGCTATGCACTCATGGTCATCAGGTAGTTAACTTCTTCCATTTGATGGGAGTTTCAGCATCTGCAAAACTACTCAGGAAATGTGCATCAGATACTCCTGTGTGTGTGCTCAGTGGTGCAGTTGTGTCCAACTCTTTGCCACCCCATGGACTGTAGCCCGCCAGGCTCCTCTGTCTATGAGATTTTCCAGGCAAGAGTACTGGAGTGGGTTGCCATCAGATACTCTTATCTGGGTACTTCAAAGAGGATCTAAAGCAGAGGATATGAGTGAGGTTTTTGTCACGGGAAGACCCTTAGGGTCCTTCCCGGTTACAATTGTCCTGAGAGAGGCATGGGAAACAGAAAGGTCTTATTGCTCCTGTTTTACAAATAAAGTCAGTCACACTCAGGGTAAGGGAATTTGCCAGAATCTCAAAGCTAAACAGCAGTACAGGCAGGAACTTGAATCTCAACCTAACATTGTTTCCCTTTTCACTTGCCAGTTTGTAAGTTTCCATCCCAGTGTACTGAAGTATGCTTAAGAAAGGAGAACATATAATCCCTTTAATAACCTAGCACTTTTCTTTATGGACTGTTCTTACTGAAATGAAGTAAGAAATCAAAATATAGTGAGCTGGGTGTCCGTGTCTGATGACAACAGCCAGTTTTCTTTCATGGATATTAAACATGCTCAATTTAGAATGAAAAGTCAGGAGGTAGGAGTCCCTGGGGGTTCAGGGATGGGCCCTCACAGGCAGCTCTGGCTCCACTGTCCTTGGTTTTACACTCATGACATCTGGAGGCTGATTAGCTTTTGCCCAGTGTAAGATTCCTTATCTCATTGCTTTTGTCTGGGAAAACTCTGCCGTGTGAAAATTAACAAAAATTTTCAAATTACCGGGAATGACTCCAGTGTTTTTAGAAGTTTCCTATGTGGTCTCCTATCACATCTCCAAGAATTGAATCCAAATACTGACCTTTTTTTCCCTGACATTCCATATTGAATAATCTGAGTTTCAGCACATTCACTGTTGAATCCTTTGTAGGTTCATTCTCGATGCTTCACCCAAAGGGGAAGGAAACAAGTTAAGGCAGACTGAACTGAACAGGTATCATTGTAAAGGGGAAGAAGAAGTGGATCCTTGCCATGGGCACCCTATTCAGGCTACAACCTGCGCAAAGCGAGGACACATATGAGCCTTTTTTATCCGGAGATCTGTCTGGCGCACATCAGGCAGCATTACTTGATCACAGCAGGATAAAAATTCACACCCAGGGCAAATCTGTAAACACCAGCTTAATCTGCATGGAAAGAGTCACTGTCATCTCTTCTGACAGAAGAAGCCTCCAGGATGCATTCCAGCAGTGACAGTCACCTCAATGTCTTAAAATCCTATCAAATTTATTACAGAACTGTACAAAACGTTAAAAAGCTGCACTGGCAAAAGATAATAAGTTTACATTGTGATTAAAAGAAAATTGTTTATTATGCTAGGACCCGCATTGTTTTCAACACTGTTACAGACACCATCTTTTTCATATACTATTACATCTTCAAGCAATCTGACTAATATTATCTTAGCACATTCATCCAATAGAATAGGTTAAAGATGATCATTCCCAAATTTAACTTAGTTTCTTAATTAACATGTGTCAGTGCAAAGAAAAACAAAACAAAACAAAAGACACAAAATGATTCGGGGTAATTTTTAGGAAAAGACAGTAGCAGACTTATAAGCTACCTGGAAAAGAATTCTCAGTTGTTATAAAAATTGAACTGGTTTAAGTAATGAAATATAGTTAATCTACAAAATGCAATTTTCTCCAAGAAAGGTTTCATGTGAATCTTCATAATACTAAATTTAATGAAAGACAAATAACCACCCTATCCTCCTCCTCCTCATAGAGAAATCTAGAGAATCCTGATTTTTGAAATCTTATTTCTTTGTAAACTGAGAATTCTAACTATCAGAGGTAGTGGTAGTGAAACAGTCAAGAACGCCTTCTGGGAATTTGATGAATGCTCTCAATTTTCTTTCAGAAAAAAAAAAATCATATACAGACAATTTGGTGTACAGCTTCAGGGAATTTACCAGTGCCCTAAAATTCTATTGTCTTGTGTTAAGAACCCCTAATGTATGCATTCAAGTGAATGATCTGTTCTGAATATGGCCCAAGTACTAAGGAAGGATGGGCAATTCCCAAAGTCACTCTGAGTTGTCCTCACAGTTGGAAAATGTGGACTTTAAATTTCTTCTTAATGCTCTGTCTGAGTTCACCTGAGAATTGCTTGACTTTCTGCTTCACTTTCATTTAATTCAACATCCTGGCTAATTCTTGAGCAAACATATGTTTGACTATACATATATGGAGAGAAACATATTGAAACTATTAAGTGTAAAAAAAATGGTCAACATTAGTTACTTCCATATATGTTCATTTGAATAAGGTGAAGCATCAAGAAAACTAGTTACCAGGAGCCTTATTTATCCAAGATGAATACCTAGAGATATTCCTTAGTATTAGTGTCAGCGTTTGCAAGAAAAAATTATCCCATTAAAATAGCCCTCATGAATAATTCAGAGAGTTCAACTTAATGGAGAAAGGAGGAGACAGAAACAGGTTATCAAATTTGTTGGAAACCCATGTTGCTGCACAGCACTTTTTTTACGAGCAGTCATAATGTAGGTTATTCTTTGTTCTGTATCTACATGAAGAAGTACATCTCAACATTTAATTTGTTTATCTTCAGTGTTCTGCTTTATAGCATTCATAAAGGCATTTTTCAAATAATATTTTCTGAAAAAAAAATGTGTTCTCAACTGTGGATTCCAGATTATGATGATGACTGTTCTTTTTTGCCATTGTTCTTAAGAAATGTTTGTCAATGTTGAAACAGTAACAGAGGAAGGAAATATACATGGGATGGCAACATTTCTGCGTGGTAAAGAAAGATCATTAAGTGATTGGGGTAGATACAACACTTCGGTATTGACCAGGGTAGAGTCAAAAAACAGAAGCCACTCTAGGAAGCCCTTGAATGAAGGGTTGAGTGCAGAGAATGTAGCTAAATCTTTACACAGCATTTGGGAGAGCTGGGGTGGGGCGGTGGGCAAGAGGGAAGAAGACAGATTAATTCAAGAAGGACAGCGATAGGATTGAGTGGTTCACCGAGCATGAGCGCTTCTCTTCTTTATGAACGTGTCAGGGCCTACTGTTCCTCATGTAGGGAAGCTTGATATATGTAGCATGTTTCAAAGCTTTTTGAGTTTTAACTATTAATCAACAACTATCTTTCCTATTGTGTAGGTAGCATAATATTTTTCACTATGGAGAAAAACTTGTATTCCGTTTTTCTGTGTTTTGGGTGCCTGCTGTGTATCATATTAATCAGCTTGCATGTATTTTACAAAGACAAAGTTACAAATGTTAACATGGACCAAATAAACACTGAGTTGTATACTGCTGATAATTGTAATCACCAGCTCTTTTTGCTTATCATCATTGTCATCATCACACAAGAGACACTGACTTCAGGATGGGAAGAAATTGCATAAACCTTGTAGACCCTCCACTCAGCCCTTCTAGGGAACTTTTCAGGGGTTATTATAAGGACAGTGGAAGTGGCAGTTTTAAGGAGGGCAGAAATGAGAAGCGTTGTGAGTTGGATTCCCTCAGAAGCAGAACCTGAGAAGGAGATTTTCCTTAGGATGCTTTTGGAATCAGCACCTAGAGAAGAGAAGGGAAGGAAGAAGCAAGAGTGGGCAGAAGGAGAAGGCAGGCTGACAGGGAACTGGTTAGTCTCACTAGGAGCCTCCGGGAACCATTTGAGGTATCCTGAAGAGGGAACAACCCATCACAGCCATCCCGAGTTGGGCCTGAGAGAACAAGCCCTTCACAACCCCATGTTCAGTATTGAGTGTGGGTTGACCTAGGAAGATGTGTGGCTTTGGGTAAGTTTTCTCCTTTCATCTATGGCCAACCCCGAAAAAGGCTAAGTAAGATCTAGGGGCTACCTGCCAGTAGCACTCACAGCATCTGGAAGAATCAGTCTTAGATTCTCAAAGGTAATAAGAAGAAAGATGGGATGGTCAAGTATTAATACATTTCAGATAGAAAGAATGGTACATGAGGACAGATTCAAAAATAGGAAGGAATAATACCATGAAAAGAAAAACCTGAATGAAACAGGTCTTTGTAGGTACAGTTAGGGCAAGTGTAGTTGGGCCAAGTTATGAAAAGCATTAAAAGTCAGGCCAAATAATATAGTAATACATAGGAGATTCTTCTATTTGGCTTTGAAAGGAAAAGCCATGCATAAAGAGTAAGACTGCCAATGTGTAACAGATATATCAGAAGGAGAAAGTCTTCAGTCAAGCAAGTTGTGGAAAAAACTGGTGGTTACTTCTTTAATATCTAGTTCCTTCTCATATTTTTAGTAACTTGTTTTCTTAATAAACAGAGATTTTCCATGAAGAGAAACGTAATCAATGTGATCAATGAGATGTAAAGTTAAGCCAGGTAGGGCTTTAGGGAAAGCAGTTTAAAGTGTAACTTCTTGTTCCCTCTACCTTCTTCCTGCTTGGAGTTTACACATGATGGTTAGAGCTCCAGAACCCTTCCTAGATCATAAGGAAGAGACCAGAAAGAACTGCAGAGACTTGGCTTCCCTGGTGACTCAGTGGTAAAGAATCTGCCTGCCAATGCAGAAGACATGAATTGGATTCCTGGGTGGGGAAGATGCCTTGGAGAAGGAAATGGCAACCTACCTCAGTATTCTTGCCTGGGAAATCCGATGGACAGAGGAGCCTGGCGGGCTACAGTTCATGGCGTCCCAAAAGAATTGGACATGAAATGGCAATCCACTGCAGTACAATTGCCTGGAAAATCCCATGGACAGAGGAGCCTGGTAGGCTACAGTCCAAGGGGTAGCAAAGAGCCAGACACGACTGAGCAACTTCACTTTCACTTTCACTTAGCGACTAAACAACAACTGGACACTCGAGCCACTGAACCAATGCCAGCTGCTTTCTCCTTCGAGACTTCTAATTACATGAAAAAAATAATCATAAGCCTCTATGTGTTTGAGTCACTATGGTTGGATCTCTGATACCTGCAGGCAAATTTATTTCCAACTGATATAATCGATGATTTGACAATAGACAAGACTTTTGATGAATCTCTGCTATTGAAAGAGAGTAAAGAAAACAGTTTTGCCCTCAAAGAGTCTACTATTAAATTAGGAAGATAAGACTTCTTCCTTGAATTAATAATAACTGGTGTAATATATAATTATGTACCTATTTAATTTCATACTGCAGAAGATATATCATACAATTGAAAGAAGGGGGAAATTAATGAAGACTTGGTCATCAGAGAAGGTGTCACTATGAAGGGTAAACACAAACTAAGCCATGAGTAATGGGTATATTTGCAGAGGAAAAGAAGATAGCAGGGAATTTAGGGAGAGCAAAATGATCAAGCTAGGAATGAAGATGACATGCTTTTTGGAGTACAGTCTGATTGATAGAAAAGGGTCAGAAATATATCTGGGTAGCTAATGTATTCACAGAGAATGGGGGGTGGGGCGGGCCCAGCAAGTTGCAAAGGAAAGGGTAGATTTAGTCTGAGAAAAAGTAGAGAGCCACAGAAAGTGAAGGCAGAGCAGCCACTCTGATGACCTTGGGTGTAGCATGGACTAAATTTGAGAGAAGCAAGGACAGAACACAACATTCAAAAAACTAAGATCATAGCATCCAGTCCCATCACTTCATGGCAAATTGATGGGGAAACAAAGAAAACAGTGACAGACTCTATTTTGGGGGGCTCCAAAATCACTCCAGATGGTGACTGCAGCCATGAAATTAAGACGCTTGCTCCTTGGAAGAAAAGCTATGACCAACCTAGACAGCATATTAATACTTTGCTGACAAAGGTCTGTCTAGTCAAATCTAAGGTTTTTCCATTAGTCATGTATGGATGTAAGAGTTGGACTATAAAGAAAGCTGAGGACTGTAGAATTGATGGTTTTGAACTGTGTTGTTGGAGAAGACTCTAGAGAGTCCCTTGGACTGTAAGGAGATCCAACCAGTCCATCCTAAAGAAAATCAGTCCTGAATATTCATTGGAAGGCCTGAGGCTGAAACGCCAATACTTTGGCCACCTGATGCAAAGAACTGACTCATTTGAAAAGACCCTGATGCTGGGAAAGATTGAACTCAGAAGGGGGTGACAGAGGATGAGATGATTGGATGGCATCACCAACTCGATGGACATGAGTCTGAGCAAGCTCCGGGAGTTGGTAATGAACAGGGAAGCCTGGCATGCTGCAGTCCATGGGGTTGCAAAGAGTGGGACATGACTGGGTGACTGAACTGAACTGAACTGGACAGAAAGAGATCAGCCAAGAGACCACAGTAGTAACCCTGAGGGGAGGTTGTAAGAGGCTGAATCATATTGTGCAGTGAGAAAGGATGAGGAAGCACGGATTCACGAGGTGGTTTCATATTTCAGCTTATGGTCAATTTTTACCTATATGAACTAAAAAAAAAAAAAAAAAAGAACCAATGATGACCAACATCCCAGCATGAACTTGATTGCTGTTCTAGGTAAAAGACTGTCACAACCCTCCTATAAGCCTTAAGGATAGAATAAGCCTTCACTGAGATCCTTCCCAAGAAGATGGTGTTTCTAAAAGCTTAATTTTTCTTTAGACTTTTAAAAGATTTTAGAGCTTTATTGATATAAAAGTATAATTTTCTTGTTAGGTACATTGCTAGTTTTTGTTCATATTTTTTTAATCACACTGTGATAAAAAGGGGGTTCCAGATTGGACCACTCGGGTTTTTGAGTACATTTTCCAAGTCCCAAGTCTATATATGACCCTACATGTTCCAAATGCTTATATTCCATGTTTGTTTCCTAGTATGCAAATGAGAAAGGGCTTCATAGGTTGCTCAATGGGTAAAGAATCTGCCTGTCGTGGGTTCAGTCCCTGGGTCGGGAAGATCCCCTGGAGGAGGGCACAGCAACCCACTCCAGTATTGTTGCCTGAATAGTCTACTGGACAGTGGAGTCTGGTGGACTTCAGTCCATAGGGTCTCAAAGAGTCAGACACAACTGAAGCGACTAAGTATGCATGCATACATGCAAACGAGAATACCACTTTCTTCATTGGAGTGTTAATGCATAAAGAATTTAGAATGCCCTGGAATACAAGTGTTCAATAAATGTTAGGATTATGATTACTTCGAAGTTAGCTAATTTTTACCTAGTTCAGTAGAGAAATAATGTGTTAGTTAACAAATAATGCTAATATGACATGCTGTCTTATCTGGAAGAAGTAACTGCTTCTAATAAGAAAAAGAAAAAGAAAGAAACCTTTCCTCCAAGTCTTTAATATAACTGCCTTATAAATTCAACTTTTGCACATTTCTAGGCCTCGGGTCTGTGAAGAAGGCTGAGCACCGAAGAATTGATGCTTTTGAACTGTGGTGTTGGAGAAGACTCTTGCAAGTCCCTTGGACTGCCAGGAGATCCACCCAGTCCATTCTGAAGGAGATCAGTCCTGGGATTTCTTTGGAAGGAATGATGCTAAAGCTGAAACTCCAGTACTTTGGCCACCTCATGCGAAGAGTTGACTCATTGGAAAAGACTCTGATGCTGGGAGGGATTGGGGGCAGGAGGAGAAGGGGACGAACGAGGATGAGATGGCTGGATGGCATCACTGACTTGATGGACGTGAGTCTGAGTGAACTCCAGGAGTTAGTGATGGACAAGGAGGCCTGGCATGCTGTGATTCATGGGGTCGCAAAGAGTTGCAAAATTTTTCAGCATTGAAACATAGAAACATCGAAAGGTAGGCCTCTCCTAACACTCTCTCAATCTGTTTTCAGTCATTTATCCTTTGTCAATCTTGATTTCCCCTTCTGTAACATGTGAGTTGAAATATGTGCTGAATCAATCCCTTTTATTATCAAGCAGTTCAGAGTAACAGATATATTTAAGAGGACTTTTTAATGGGCTTTATTTTCATCACCAGCATTATATTGTCCATTGTCTACTCTTCACACTCAGCAGAATTAACTTATAGAAAAGTCTGTTCCATTTTAAGAGTTTGTCTAATAAAGCCAACCTTGGTGAAAATGGGAAGTAGGCTATGTAGATGCTGGAAAACCTTCCCTCTCCAAATTCCCTCTCATACACTGTTGTTTGTTCTCCAAGGCCACTTCATGGTAGCCTGGATCCATCATTCCACATGTGTTGCTTCTCTGGCATCAGTGGTCTTCTAAGAATCAGACCCAAAGGAAAATTTCCATTTCATTTTCAGAGACATTAAATCCTTCCCTCAACTCACTGGACTTAGGTTTCTAGAGATTCTGAAATACCTTGTGCTAATAATATTCTATTCTGAGCTGGATCAAAGACTAAAGACTCTGGCCTCACTAGGTCTCTGAACATGCCTGGGGTCTTCTCACTGGTTTTCTCATCAGGAAGCCAGTTAGTTTCAAGGGGTGCTAATCCCTGTCATGTTTAGCCCTCTATCTTCCCAGAAAACTTTCTCAACACATGCCACTATATGCTCCTGGACCTAATAGCCTCCTCCTCTGAGCCCTGTAAAATCCCAAATCCACTCTAAACAGTATCTCTAGTTCCCAAGAAGCTCCCTTCACTGCCAACCCTAAGTCAAATTTGCTATTGGACTCTACAGCGCCAGCTTCCTTTGTGAGTAGACAATGGAGGATGTCTTACTTCCATTTATTAACACTTCTTTTTTAATTAAAAAACTTTTTTTTTTTTTTACTGGAGTATAGTTGCTTTACACGTTGTGTTAACTTCTGCAGTACAGTAAAGTGAATCAGGTATACATATATCCTCTCTGTTGTAGATTTCACTCCCATTTAGGTCACCACAGAGCACTGAATAGGGTTCCCTGCACTTAAGTAGGTGCTCAGTAGTTGTCTATTTTGTATAGTCATTATGGATATACTTCTATTGGTCTCAATTTTATGGAAAATGGAACACATTACAGGTTTTTGCACTATTATTTTTGCTTGTAGGAATACAGTGGTGGCTTTTTTTTTTTTACTTTTCTGATACATAAGCCAATATTTAATCATTTCACTAGGCAAGATGAAAAAAAATGATGAGAATATGAGAAAGAGAAAAATATCATCGTTTTAAGTTTCTAGGCCAAATGTCTACCAAAAAAATTAGTACACTATCAAGTACTATATGCATAGATAAAGTCTTTTCTCATATGTTATCTCATTTAGAAAGTTAAAATCTGAGGAGGGATGGCAGTTCTTAATTATTGCTACTTTTTTAAAGAGGAAATTGTGACTCCAAGTGACAAGTGATGTACCTAGGCTTACTCAGTGAGAAACAACTCCCTGTTAGCGGCTGCCTGATGCTTATTCAATGCCTCTCTCCACAGCTACAGGATTTCCCAGTTAATAACTTTAATTGTGATCATTTCTATGTCATATGAATATGGGACTTTTAAAAATGCATGTAATTCTATCATATTATTAATTCATTACTTGTATTCTAAGAATATGGCCTGATACTGACTCTCTAATCTTACACTTAAATAAATAAAATGACCCTTTAAGAATGGTTTTCTGAGCAGCAGAGCTTTCTGGGCTGTCAAGCTCAGAGGCTCGTTTCCCATTTAATGGAGAGGGCTTGCATGGGTGAAATGGTTTTATCTGAACCTAAACCCTTGCCATCAATAAGCGACTGGCCTGAAGGTACAAAGTGACAGAGTAATACTTTCACAATTAATTTCCTTAACTGCCGTTGCTGGTCTTTGGAGACTAGTCTCCTCTATGGGATATTGCTTCAGAAGCTGAAGTGAACATTTTTCAGGATACAATCGTCGCTAGGTTTCTTTAATCCCATGGGCTGAAGTAAATCCGTGTCAGCTTTACAGTTCTGTGGCTGATTGTACACGGCCTCAGAGAAGCCTTCACTGCATCTAAAGAAAAGAAATTTTCTTATCAGGAGAAGGTAAGACTGAAGGAACTCACCTCTTTCGAGGGCTTGAATACAACAGTCCATCTTAGTCTTCATAGTAGTCTTTTGAAGCTGACTATTATTATTCTCATATGTTAGATTAAAAAATCGAAATCTGGGATGAATTGGGAGAGTAGCATTGACATATATACGCTACCGTGTGTAATAAAAGCTAGTGAGAAGCTGCTGTATAACACAGGGGACTCAGCTCGGTGTTCTGTGATGATCTAGAGGAACGGGGTGGGTGGAGTGGGAGGGAGGCTCAAGAGAGAGAAGATAATGTATACGTATGGCTAATTCACTCTGTTGTACAACAGAAACCTATACAATATTTTACAGTAATTATACTCCAATTAAAAAAAAAAGTTGAAGCTCAAGAATGAAGTTACTTGCTGAACAAGGCTATAGATATGAAAAGTGACCGAATTCTGTTAAATTCTGACCAGTTTTTCCCCACTTTGCTACATAGTTTCATAAAAATTCTATGTTAGGAGATCTTCTCCAGAGCCATCATATATTCAGTGATCCTAAGTACTGTACAACAAATCCAAGTTCCTAATTTTAAATAGTTTTACAATTGAAAACGTCATTGCAGACCAGTCATCACTTTTCAGGGCTTCCTTGGTGGATCACACGGAGAAGAATCTGCCTGCAATGCGAGAGATGGGTTCAATCTCTGGGTCAGGAATATCCCCTGGAGAAGGGAATGGCTACCTTCTCAAGTATTCTTGCCTGGAGAATCCCATGGACAGAGGAGCCTGGTGGGTTACAGTCCATGGGGTTGCAAGAGGCAGACATGACGGAGTGACTAACACTTTCATTGCTTTCCATGTGCGTTAAAAGGCTGATCAATGAGTAGTATGCACTTTTCTTTCTTTTTTTAGAAAGTACTCTATTAATATAAACAAGACTCATTTAGAAAAGAAAGTCTACCTTGAATTTATACTTGGTACCAATTTATGTTGTAACATTTCTGACAGTGTCACTTAATTTGCCTAGTTGCCTATGGTCTAAATGTAGGTAATTTACAAACCTTTAACAATTTTCAGCTTTGCTAAATGGTACAGAGAACTGCAATTACATTTAAAAGGCACTGGCGCTCTATATGTCAGTAAAAAGCACCTACAAAGACATAATTACAATGTAATTGCCCACAAGTTCATGAAGTAAACACACATTATTAGAAGCACTCGTCTGTTCAATTTAAGTAACATTACAGCTAACATATTGCATAAATAGGGAGCCATTTTGTGACTAGTTACTGTAATAACAGGAGTTTAAATTAAAATGTAGTGTGTAAGTATATGTATTCTTAAGATCACTTTAGATATGTTATTCAATCTCCAGTGGCTTGATTTTAGTCTTTAAAAATTGCATTTTAAATATTATATTTATTTTAAGGAAATATTTACAATCAAAGTATAGTGTTAGATCTGATTGAAAAGTGGTGTTACGAAAAAAGCTTTGCAAAAAGTTTTAACTATGGAAGAGATACAGATTCATATTTGCCATACATTAAAAATTAAAATTAAAATTAAAAATAAATTAAAAATATAAATTAAAAATTTATTTAAAAATACATTAAAAAAATTAAATACATTAAAAAATAAAATACATTAAAAAATTAAATACATGTCTAGTAGGATGGTCAGTTGAGATCTCATGCTGTATAAAACATATCTGTAGTGTGAAATCATTAAAATGTTTTCACTGTATTACTATATATATAGGCTTCCTTGGTAGCTCAGCAGGTAAAGAATCCGCCTGCAATGCAGGAGACTCCAGTTCGATTCCTGGGTGGGGAAGATCCCCTGGAGAAGGGATAGGCTACCCACTCTAGTATTCATGGGCTTCCCTGGTGGCTCTGATGGTAAAGAATTCATCTGCAATGTGGGAGACCTGGGTCAGGAAGGTCCCCTGGAGGAGGGCATGGAACCCAATCCAGTATTCTTGCCTGGAAAATTCCCAAGGACAAAGGAGCTTGGTGGGCTACAACCCATGGGGTCACAAAGAGTTGGACATGACTGAGCGACTAAGCACAGCACAGCTATACACATATCATTCCAGTCTTCATATTTTCATCTATCATATCAAATATGCATTACTTATGTCAAAGGATTTGTGTTACCACAGTTTGGAGGAAATGGATAACAGGAAGAGAGGTCCTAGAAATCAATTTTGGCTCAAATCTTTCTTGGCTCCCCTAAAATGACTGGCTATTCTTTGTTTGAAATACTGTAAAAGAACTAAGTGGAATATAAATATAATATATAAATGTGTGTGTGTGTATATATATATATATATACACCATATCTTCTTTATACATTTATCTATTGATTGACATTTAGGTTGCTTCCAGCTCTTGGCTATTGTATTATAAATAATGCTTCCATGAACACTGGGTACATGTACCTTTTTAAATTAGTTTCTCCAGGTATATCCAGGTGTGGGATTGCAGGATCATATGGTAACCCTATTTTTAGTATTTTAAGGAACTAAATATATATACATTTATATGCATACATTGCATATGCATAAATACAATGGAGTATTATTTAGCCATAAAAAAGAATTAAATAATGCCATTTGAAGCACCATGAATGAACATAGAGATTATAATACAAAGTGTAAAAGAAAGACAAATATCATATGATATTACTTATATGTGGAAACTGAAATAAAGGGATACAAATGAATTTATTTACAAAGCAGAAATAGACCCACAGTCATAGAAAACAAACTTATGCTTACCAAAGGAGAAGAGGGGAAAGGGATAAATTAGGAGGATGGGATTAACATATACACAGTACTATATAAAATAGATGACCAACAAGAACCTACAAGGAACGATACTCAGTATTTTGTAAAAACTTATAATGTAAAAGAATCTGAAAATCTCTCTCTCTCTGTACATATATATATACAGTATATGCATATACTTTGCTGTACACATGAAACTAACACAACATTGTAAATCAAACTATACTCCAATAAAAAAGAAAAGAGTATTTATTTTGTCTTTCACTCAATGTAACTATTTGATATTGATATATAATAAGTTTATTACATTTAAAAAGTGATAGAGGTAAAAGGAAAAAGGGGGAGACCATGAACATGAAGCTTATTAAATATCAGCATAATTATTTAATAACAATTATATTTATAATATGGTATCTTTTATCCTGAAGTTTCCCAAAGCACTTAGCAAACTCTGTCTCAATAGCATTTTGGGCACACATCCAGCCCTGAGTTGAGGAATAACAACAGAACAGACAAGAAAACAGGATGCCTTATCTAGCCTTGTGGAGAGCCAGATTTTAGCCACAAGTAAAAAAAGAAAGGAAGAAAAGAGAAGAGAAAGTAAGAAATATTAAGCAAGATGTTAAGGTAAAAATCTTTCTTACTTATTTCTCTCCAATTTATTTTCCCCAAAGATGGAGTCAATTCCTACAAAGTAGCTCTAGTCATTATAAGAAGTCAGTTGGTTAGGCCAATTAAAGAATAATAAGTATATACTTCTATGTAGACACAATTTTTCTGCAATTTCTCTATCTACTTGTTTTTGTTGATATATTGAGGATTTCAGTACAATAGTTGAGTTGTACTAATATAGGAAATTGAACATGATTGGTGCCAGGCTTCAGCAATACATGAACCGTGAACTTCCTGATGTTCAAGCTGCTTTTAGAAAAGGCAGAGCAACCAGAGATCAAATTGCCAATATCCGCTGGATCATGGAAAAAGCAAGAGAGTTCCAGAAAAACATCTATTTCTGCTTTATTGACTATGCCAAAGCCTTTGATTGTGTGGATCACAATAAACTGTGGAAAATTCTTCGAGAGATGGGAATACCAGACCACCTGACCTGCCTCTTGAGAAATCTGTATGCAGGTCAGGAAGCAACATTTAGAACTGGACAGGGAACAACAGACTGGTTCCAAATAGGAAAAGGAGTATGTCAAGGTTGTATATTGTCACCCTGCTTATTTAATTTATATGCAGAGTACATAATGAGAAATGCTGGACTGGAAGAAGCACA
>NW_011494956.1:2397183-2406122 GCF_000754665.1 Bison bison bison
AGATAGCATATTCAAAAACAGAGACATTACTTTGCCAACAAAGGTCCGTCTAAGTCAAGGCTATGGTTTTCCTGTGGTCATGTATGGATGTGAGAGTTGGACTGTGAAGAAGGCTGAGCGCCAAAGAATTGATGCTTTTGAACTGTGGTGTTGGAGAAGACTCTTGAGAGTCCCTTGGACTGCAAGGAGATCCAACCAGTCCATTCTGAAGGAGATCAGCCCTAGGATTTCTTTGGAAGGAATGATGCTAAAGCCAAACTCCAGGACTTTGGCCACCTCATGAGAAGAGTTGACTCATTGGAAAAGACTCTGATGCTGGGAGGGACTGGGGGCAGGAGGAGAAGGAGAGGACAGAGGATGAGATGGCTGGATGGCATCACTGACTCGATGGATGTGAGTCTGAGTGAACTCCGGGAGTTGGTGATGGACAGGGAGGCCTGGCATGCTGTGATTCATGGGGTCGCACAGAGTCGGACACGACTGAGCGACTGGACTGAACTGAACTGAACTGGTGCCTTACCAACTACCAATAATTTATACCAACCTATAGATTTACACTAATATCTTGTGGGTTTAGCATAGGGCAAAATTCCTCCTCATTTTCAATCATATTTGATAAAAGTAAATTTGAATCAGTAGAAATGGAATGGAGGTTTAAAAAATTAATCCTTACAAATAATGCAATAAATAAGTCTTTTAAAAATTTTTTGTGAAGAAATTATTAAACTTGTCTCCTGATCCGAAAGTAACAATGGGAAGTTTTAGAGCTTTCTATGAACAGGAATATGTTTTTAAAATTAATTTTATTGAAGAATAGTTAATTTACAATTTTCTGTTAATTTCTACTCTCCAGCAGAAATTCAATTATACGTAAATATATATACATTCTTTTTCATATTATTTTCCATGGTTTATCCCCGGAAATTGGACATAGTTCTCTGTGCTATATAGCAGGATCTTGTTGTTTATCCACCCTATATATAATAGTAATTCATCCCTCCCACAATGCCCTCCCACCTTGGCAAACACAGTCTGTTCTCTACATCAACAAGTCTATTTCCGTAATCTTCCATTTCCTTCCACATTTTACCAGTACTCTCTGTCTCAATGCATTCCTCCACCTAAAGCCAACCCTCTTATTTGTAAGTGAGGAAGAACAGTAAATAGGCCATGAGACCCCCATCTAAATTAAACCCTCTATGATTTTTTTGACTTCTGACCAGTCACCTGGATCCCAGTCAGAGTCATGATCAATACCCACCAAAGGATCTCAATGTGCCTTCCATCTTGTTCTAGGCTATTTGGGCAGTTCAAGTTATAGGCAAATTAATCAGTTCAGTTCAGTTGCTCAGTCATATTCGACTCTTTTCCACCCCTGGACTGCAGCACACAAGGCCTCCCTGTCCATCACCAACTCCCGGAGTTTACTCAAACTTTTCAAAAGCATCAATTCTTCGACACTAAGCTTTCTTTATAGTTCTACTCTCACATCTGTACATGATTACCGGAAAAACCATAGCTTTGACTAGACAGACATTTGTTAGCAAACTAATGTCTCTTTTTAATATGCTATCTAGGTTAGTCATAACTTTTCTTCCAAGGAGCAAGCGTCTTTTAATTTCATGGCTGCAGTCACCATCTGCAGTGATTTTGGAGTTCAAGAAAATAAAGTCTGTCAGTGTTTCCACTGTTGCCCATCTATTTGCCATGAAGTGATGGGACCAGATGCCATGAACTTAGCTTTCTGAATATTGAGTTTTAAACCAACTTTTTTACTCTCCTCTTTCACTTTCATCAAGAGGCTCTTCTTTGCTTTCTGCCATAAGGGTCGTGTCATCTGCATATCTGAGGTTATTTATATTTCTCCTGGCAATCTTCATTCCAGCTTGTGCTTCATCCAGTCCAGCATTTTTCATGATATACTCGGCATATAAGTTAGGTAAGCAGGCTGACAATATACAGCCTGACATACTCCTTTCCCTATTTGGAAACAGTCTGTTTTTCCATGTCCAGTTCTAACTGCTGCTTCCCAATCTGCATACAGATTTCTCAGGAGGCAGGTCAGGTGGTTTGGTATTCCTATCTTTTGAAGAATTTTCCACAGTTTGTTGTGATCCACATGGTCAAAGTCTTTGGCCTAGTCAGTAAAGCAGAAGTAGATGTTTTTCTGGAACTCTCTTGCTATTTTGATGATCCAACGGATGTTGATAATTTGATCTCTGGTTCCTCTGCCTTTTCTGCTGCTGCTGCTGCTAAATCCAGCTAAAATCTGTAAGTTCACGGTTCACACAATGTTGAAGCCTGGCTTGGAGAATTTTGAGCATTATTTTGCTAGCCTGTGAGATGAGTGCAATTGTGCAGTAATTTGAGCATTCGTTGGCATTGGCTTTCTTTGGGACTGGAATGAAAAGTGCACTTTTCAGTCCTGTGGCCACTGCTGAGGTTAACAAATTTGCTGGTATATTGAGTGCAACACTTTCACAGCATCATCCTTTAGGATTTGAAATGGCTCAACTGGAATTCCATCACCTCCACTAGCTTTGTTGGTAGTGATGCTTCCTAAGGCCCACTCGACTTCACATTCCAGTGTATATGGCTCTACGTGAGTGATCACACCATCATGATTATCTGGGTTGTGAAGATCTTTTTTGTACAGTTTTTCTGTGTTTTCTTGCCACCTCTTCTTAATATCTTCTCCTTCTGTTAGGTTCATGCCATTTCTGTCCTTATTGTGCACGTCTTTGCATGAAATGTTCCCTTGGTATTTCTTATTTTCTTGAAGAGATCTCTGGTCTTTCCCATTCTATTGTTTTCCTCTATTTCTTTGCATTGATCACTGAGGAAGGCTTTCTTATCTCTTCTTGTTATTCTTTGGAGAAGGAAATTGCAACCCACACCAGTATTCTTGACTAGATAATCCTGTGGACAGAGGAGCCTGGTAGGCTGCTGTCCATAGGGTCGCAGAGTCAGACATGACTGAAGTGACTTAGCAGCAGCAGCAGCTTGCTATTCTTTGGAACTCTGCATTCAAAGGGGTGTATTTTTCCTTTTCTCCTTTGCCTTTCGCTTCTCTTCTTTTCACAGCTATTTGTAAGGCCTCCTCAGATAACCATTTTGCCTTTTTACATTTCTTTTTCTTGGGAATAGTCTTGATCCCCTCTCCAGTACAATGTCATGAACATCTGTCCATAGTTCTTCAGGCACTCTGTGTATCAAATCTAATCCCTTGAATCTATTTCTTACTTCCACTGGATAATCATAAGGGATTTGATTGAGGTCATATTTGAATGGTCTAGTGGTTTTCCCTATTTTCTTAAATTTAAGTCTGTATTTAGCAATAAGGAGTTCATGATCTGAGCCACATTCAGCTCCTGGTCTTCTTTTGTTAACTGAATAGAGCTTCTCCATCTTTGACTGCAAAGAATATAATTCGATTTCAGTGTTGACCATCTGGTGATGTCCATGTGTAGAGTCTTCTCTTGTGTTGTTGGAAGAAGGTATTTGCTATGACCAGTGGGTTCCCTTGGCAAAATTTTGTTATCCTTTGCCCTGCTTCATTCTGTTCTGCAAGGCCAAATTTGCCTGTTACTTCAGGTATTTCTTGACTTCCTACTTTTGCATTCCAGTAGTGAAAAGGGTATCTTTAAGGGGTGTTAATTCTAGAAGGTCTTGTAGGTCTTTATCAAACTGTTCAACTTCAGCTTGCTCAGCATTACTGATTGGGGCATAGACTTGGATTACTGCAATATTGAATGGTTTTCCTTGGAAATGAACAGAGAACATTCTGTCATTTTTGGGATTGCATCCAAGTACTGCATTTCAGACTCTTTTATTGACCATGATGGCTAGTCCCTTTCTTCTAAGGGATTGGTGCCCACAGTAGTAGAGATAATGGTCACCTGGGTTAAATTCACCCATTCCAGTCCATTTTAGTTCGCTGATTCCTAAAATGTCGAAATTCACTCTTGTCATCTCCTGTTTGACCACTTCCAATTTGCCTTGATTCACAGACCTAACATTCCAGGTTCCTGTGCAATATTGTTCTTTACAGCATTGGACTTTACTTCCATCACTAATCACATCCACAACTGGGTGTTGTTTCTTTGGCTCCATCTCTTCATTCTTTCTGGTGTTATTTCTCCACTGACAAATGAGTAAGTGTGGCTTCATTATAATCCCATCAGGCAGTAAGCACAACTTTTGCTTGGCAGTCCATGGGGTCCTAAAAGAGTTGGACACAACTTAGCAACTAAACAACAACAGAAAAGCAATGAAAACCTCCCTATTTTTCTAGTTTGAATAGTTGTGGAATAAACAATATAGCTAAAGCTTATGTTAGCTGCCTTTGTGGAATGGTTTCCAACATTCCAGAAAAAATTTTTGGTCTCTGAACATGCTACCTGTGGGCATCTATAAAATGCTCACTCTTACCTAATAAGACCCAAAATTCTATAGCCAGAAATTATTTTGAATGTCTTAAGGAGTAAGAGAACTAGGAAAGGAGTACGACAAAGCTATATAATGTCTTCTGTTTATTTAACTTATATGCAGAGTACATCATGCAAAATGCCAGGCTGGATGAAGCACAAGCTGGAATCAAGATTGCCAGGAGAAATATCAATAACCACAGATATGCTGATCACCACCCTTATGGCAGAAAGCAAAGAGGAACTAAAAAGCCTCTTGATGAAAGTCAAAGTGGAAAGTGAAAAAACTGGCCACTGCTGGGCATACACACTGAGGAAATCAGAAGGGAAAGAGATACGTGTACCCCAGTGTTCATCGCAGCACTGTTTATAATAGCCAGGACACGGAAGCAACCTAAATGTCCATCAGCAGATGAATGGATAAGAAAGCTGTGGTATATATACACAATGGTGTCTTACTCAGCCATTAAAAAGAATACATTTGAATCAGTTCTAATGAGGTGGATGAAACTGGAGCCTATTATACAGAGTGAAGTAAGCCAGAAAGAAAAACACCAATACAGTATACTAACGCATATATATGGAATTTAGAAAGATGCTAACAATAACCCTGTGTACGAGACAGCAAAAGAGACACTGGTGTATAGCACAGTCTTATGGACTCTGTTGCAGAGAGAGAGGGTGGGAAGATTTGGGAGGATGGCATTGAAACATGTATAATATCATGTATGAAACGAGTTGCCAGTCCAGGTTCAATGCACAATACTGGATGCTTGGGGCTAGTGCACTGGGACGACCCAGAGGGATGGTATGGGGAGGGAGGAAGGAGGAGGGTTCAGGATGGGGAACACGTGTATACATGTGGTGGATTTATGTTGATATTTGGCAAAACTAATACAATTTGTAAAGTTTAAAAACAAAATAAAATTTTTTTAAAAAAGGAAAAAAAAAACACTCAACATTCAAAAAACTAAGATCATGGCATCCAGTCCCATCAATCATGGCAAATAGATAGGGAAACAATGGAAACAGTGACAGACTTTATTTTCTTGGGTTCCAAAATCACTGCAGATGGTGACTGCAGCATTAATTTGAATGAAATTAAAAGATGCTTGCTCCTTGGAAGAAAGCTGTGACCAACCTAGATAACATATTAAAAAGCAGAGACATTACTATGCTGACAAAGGTCCATCTAGTCAAAGCTATGGTTTTTCCAGTGGTCATGTATGGATGTGAGAGTTGGACCATAAAGAAAGCTGAGCACCGAAGAATTGATGCTTTTGAACTGTGGTTTTGGAGAAGACTCTTGTGAGTCCTTTGGACTTCATGGAGATCAAACCAATCTATCCTACTGGAAATCAGTCCTGTATATTCATTGGAAGAACTGGATGCTGAAGCTGAAGCTCCAATTCTTTGGCCACCTGATTTGAAGTGCTGACTCACTGGAAAAGACCCTGATGCTGGGAAAGATTGAAGGCAGGAGAAGGGGATGACAGAGGATCAAATGGTTGGATGGCATCACCAACTCAATGGATATGAGTTTGAGCAAGCCCTGGGAGCTGCAAAGGTTCGAACATGACTAAGTGACTGAACTGAACTCAACTGGAGTGATTGCTTTAAAGACAATGATCATGAGAGATGTTAAGACTTTAAGCCTAATTAGCATCATAGGGCTCAAAATGGAAGTTTTAACTCAAAAACCGATATGACAGACTAGATTCTAAACTGTGTGAGAGAAGCATGCCTATTTGAAGATTTTTACAAGAGAATATTTGCCTTTTAGATGCAAGGAATGCAAGAGAAAATTTTTTACTCCAAGTGGACTACATGGAGAGATATATATTATTGTTTTGGGTCCTGTTCAGAAGGGGAACCTCAGGGTTGCAACATGAAACTGAAGACACATTTGGATGGTAGAGCTTGCAGAATGAATTGCAATTGACCACTCAGTATAGTGTCCAATAGGGATCAGAGGAACTTCACAAGAATGTTCCCACTGGTAGAAATCTCTACAGGACCCTTATATCCCCCTGAAGGTTGGCTTTTACCATATGTCAGACACAGAAAGTAGAAAGCCACTCAGCCTAATGAGAAAAGCCTTGCCTCTTACCTTTCCTCCTTCTCTTCTTGAACCTGAAACGGCCTAACAGAGCAGCTACCAAGTGAAGATGAGAACATACGTAGGGAAAAAGGGAGAAAATTGAATCAGGATCATTTCATGATGGTGCAGGCAACTTCTAACCAGCTTACAGAAAAGGAATAAAAACTTAATCTGGGAAGAAAATCAAAGTATTATCTTCTACCGGACACTTTCTAATTGCTGAACTAAGACTCTATCTACAGTGAGCACAAAATTCATGATTTCTTTCCAAATTTCTATCCAGGGATACAAATGTTAGTCTCAAGTAACAGATTTTAAACTAATGGTGAGATACAAAGAAAAGTTGCACATTGATTATATTATAGATTGTGTTTATTCAACATATGCATTATGACAACTATTTATCTCTTTGAAACAGTGGGTTTTCTGCAAACATCCTCAAGGTGGGCAGTTGTAAGGTTAGTGAGGAGTAGGATGTGGGAGTGGGGGATAATTTGGAGAACGTTGGGGAAAACAAATTAAGCAGAGAGAGAACAGTAAAGAGCATCTGATGGGGCAGGATCAGTAAAAGTCAGTGAAAGAATATGGGAGCACTGGAAGAGCAATCTTTCCTGTGAGTTTATTGAGAAAATAAGTGAAAGTATGAATGAGAAAAATAAGTGACATGAATAAGTAATTTGCAGTTCTTCAGGGGGTTAACTTCGAGCTTTCTAGATAACATAGATAAACCATAAGATTAATAAAAATCGCCTCTCCCTGGACTTTTAATTGTCTAGTTAATATATAGTAATGTGTATTTCTTTGAGCCCCTTTTTTTTGGTGGGGGGGGGGCAAGAATACAGGAGTGGGTTGCCACTCCCTTCTCCAGGAGATCTTCCCGACACAGGGATTGAACTCAGGTCTCCTGCATTGTAGGTTGATGCTTTACCATCTTGAAAAACAAGTCATTCCTTGATTTAAACAAATGACGATGTCATATTTGATTTCCTAGTAAATTCCCAACTGTCTAATTTTTATACCTGTTGTGAAATTCACAGGAGATGAACCATACCAAACTATACCTACTGGAGAAAGGTCAGAAGCTGCCTAGGGCATTGTTTCATAGAGATTATGTTGATACAACTTTATCTTCTTAGAAGGCCAACAACATTTTCAATAAGAACGTAAGAGGCTTTGGCAGTCTAGGTACATGAGAAAATTAAAGGGAACTTTATCTGTCAAACCGACAAATGCTTTTATTTCTCCTTAAAATAATTCAATAGTATTTAACTTAAATATTTTATCTCAAAAATCATTGTAGAGCCATGTAATGTCTCCCCCCAAAATTCAAGATTGAAAGCTCCTTGAGAGAAAAGACTTTATTTTTAAACAGTCTCATTGAAGTATAATAGGCATATAGTAAACTGCATATTTAAAAATCATCCTTTGATATATTTTACATGTATACACCCATGAAATTGGCACAACAATCAAGATAATGAATATACCCATCATCCCCCATATTTTCTCTTGCTCTTTATAATTCCTGTTTTCTGCCCTCCTGTGCTTACCCCCAGACAGACAGCCACCGATCTTCCTATTACTCTAGATTAGTTTGCATTTTCTGGAGTTTTTTATAAATGGAATTATCTTGTATGTCTTCTTTCAATTCTTTCTAGATTCATCCATGTAGTTGTGTGTACCAATAATTCCATTTTTTATTACTGAGTAATATTTCACTGCATGCATAATCTGTAATTTATCAATTTACCTGGTGATGAATATTTGGTTTGTTTCCAGTTTGGGGCTACTTCAGTTAAAACCGATGCACATACTCATATACATGTTTTTGTAGGGACATATTATTCCATTTTTCTTAAAAATATCTAGGAATGGAATGGTTAATTCAAATGGTAGGTATGTAATGTCTAAGAAATTTCAAGTTGTTCTCCAAAGTGGTGGTGCTCTTTAATGTTTATATTAGCAGTGATGAAAAGTTCTACTTGCTCCACATTCACACCAATACTTGATGCGATTATTAGTTTTTCTTAATTTTAACCATTCTTGTGGGTGTATAATGTTATTTCATTATGGCTTTAGTAAAAGTTTCCTTAATAGATAATGATGATTAGCATCTTTTCATTTACATATCTTGTTTATGTAATGTCTGTTAAAATATATTGAGCATTTTAATAATCGGATTGTTTGTTCTTATTAATAAGTTTGAGATTTCTCAATATACACATTCTAGATAAAAGTCCATTACTGAACACATGATTTACAAGCATGTTCTTTCAGTGTTAGGTTTTTTTTTTTTTTTATCCTCTTAGTAGCATATTTTGAAGCACTGTGCTGTGAAAAGTCGCTTCAGTCATGTCCAACTCTTTGCAATACTATGGATCGTAGCCCACCAGGCTTCTCTGTCCACAAGA
>NW_011494956.1:2406222-2428629 GCF_000754665.1 Bison bison bison
CGGGGATCTTCCCCACTTAGGGATCGGACCCACCTCTCTTAAGTTTGCTGCACTGGCAGGTGAATTCTTCACTACTAGCACCACTGGGAAGCCCCATTTTGAAGCACAGATGTTCTTAATTTTGATAAACCTAATTTTTAAATATTTGCCCTATAGATCATGGTTTTTATGTTTTAGCTAAGAATTTGCTTTTACCCTATATTTTTTCCAGACGGTTTATAATTTCAGGTTGTATATTAAGATTTGTTGTTTCATTGAGTTAAATGTCTTCAGTTCTGTTGCTCAGTCGTATCTGGCTGTTTGTGACCCGAAGGACTGCAGCAAGCCAGGCTTCCCTGTCCATCACCAACTCCCAGAGCTTGCTCAAACCCATGTCCATCACCATCCAACCATCTCATCCTCTGTCGTCCCCTTCTCCTTCTGCCTTCAGTCTTTCCCAGCATCAAGGTCTTTTCCGATGAGTCAGTACTTTGTATCAGTGCCAAAGTATTGGGCCTTGAGCTTCAGCATCAGTCTTTCCAATGAATATTCAGGACTGATTTCCTTTACAATTCGGCCTTCCGGGTGGCTTAGAGGTTAAAGCGTCTGCCTCTAATGCAGGAGACCTGGGTTTGATCCCTGGATCAGGAAGATCCCCTGGAGAAGGATATGGCAACCCACTCCAGTATTCTTGCCTGGAGAATCCCATGGACGGAGGAGCCTGGTGGGCTACAGTCCACGGGGTCGCTCAGTTGGACAAGACTGAGTGACTTAACTTTCAACTTTTCAACTTTCCTTTACAATTGAATGGTTTGATCTTCATGCAGTCTAGGGACTCACAAGAGTCTTCTCCAACACCACAGTTCAAAAGCATCAATGCTTTGGCACTCAGCTTTCTTTATGGTCCAACTCTCGCATCCATACATGACTACTGGAAAAACCATAGCTTTGACTAGACAGACCTTGGTTGGCAAAGTAACGTCTCTGCTTTTTAATATGCTATCTAGGTTGGTCACAGCTTTTTATATAAGCATCTTTTAATTTCATGGCTGCAGTCACCATCTGCAGTGATTTTGGAGCGCAAGAAAATAAAGTCTGTCACTGTTTCCATTGTTGCCCCATCTATTTGCCATGAAGTGATTGGACCAGATGCCATGATCTTTGTTTTTTGAATGTCGAGTTTTAAGCCAACTTTTTCACTCTCCTCTTTCACCTTCATCAAGAGGCTGTTTAGTTCCTCTTCATTTTCTGCCATTAGAGTGGGGTGATCTACATATCTGTGGTTTTTGATATTTCTCCTGGAAATCTTGATTCCAGCTTGAGCTTTATCCAGCTCAGCATTTTGCATGATATATTCCACATATAATTAAATCTAAAGATTGATATGGAAAGAACTGACATACTGACATGTTAATAACTATTGAATTTCTGATCCATGGGCACAGTAGATATTTTCATTTACTTAAGACTTTTTAAATTACCTTCAGCAATATTTTATAGTTTTCAATGAACACAGGTCTTGTGCACCATTTATCAGATCCATTCCTTAGTATGTTATATTTTGTTGCTATTATAAATAGAATTATTCTTTCAATTTTATAGTACATGGAAATACAATTAATGGTTATATTGATTTTTTTTCATCTTGCTAATATCACCCACTACTTCTAGTAGCTTTTATCATAGATTTTCTATGTATACAATCATGTAATATGTGAATAAAGACTTCTGTTTTTTCCTTTTCAATTCAGATGCCTGTTATTTCTTTTTCTTGATTTACTGCCCTGGGCCCAATATCCAGTACAATGATGAAGAAAATGGGTAAAAATGGACATCCTTTTGACTTTCCATAAAGTTCTTGCCTTTAGGGAAAAAGCATTCAGTGTTTTACCATTAAGTGTGATGTTAACCATAGATTTTGTAGATATCCTTTATCAAGCTGAGAAAGTTTCTTTTCTACACTAGCTTGGTAAGATTATATTTCTTAATCAAAATTGGATATTGGATTATGTTAAATACTTTGCACCTATTGACCTATTGGTCATATATTTTCTTATTTTATCTGTTATTATGGGGAAATACATTGATTGAATTTTGAATGTTAAACCTTATTACTTGGCTAAATACCACTTGGTCACGATGTAGTAAACTTTATACATGGTGGAGCTCCATTTGCTAAAATTTTGTTGAGATCTTTGAAGTCTATATTCATGGAGGATTTTGGTATATAGTTCTGGTATTCATGGAAGATACTGGTATACCAGGATGTAGTTTTCTTTGCTTATAATGTCTTTTCCTAGTTTTAGTGTAAGAGTTATGTCGTCCTCATGTTGGGACATTATCTCAGGGAATGTATGCATTTAATTCAAATCATCAAATTACTTGACAAAAGTTATTCATAAGATTTTCTAATTATCACTTCTAATTGTTACTTTCTAATTATCTTTAGAATCATTAATAATGTCTCAATTTTTCTTTCTGATGTTAATTTGTGTGTTCTTATTTTGTCTGATCAGTATGATTAGAAGTTTATAGATTATACAGATCTCAGAGAGCAGTTTTTGGCTTTGCTTATTTTCTCTATTGATTTTTTGTTGTCTATGGCCTTGATTTCCTCTCTGAACTATGTATTTCTTTTGTTCTGCTTTCTATAAGTTTCATTTGCTCTTCTTTTTTCTATTTCATAAAGTATAAAATGAGGTAACTGATTTTGGACCTTTCTTATGTTCTAGCATAGGTGTTAGCACTATACATTCCTATTTATTTAACTTCATCCCAGAGATTTTGATGTGTTCTGTTTTGTTTTCATTCAGTTCAAAATACTTTCTAATTTCCTTTTCTGATCTATGGTTTATTTTGAGGTATGTGATTTAGTTTCCAAATATCTGAGGATTTTCTAGATATAATTCCATTATTGATCTGTACTTTAGTTCCCTTGTTATCAGAGAATAACTTTGTATAACTTAAATTCTTTTAAATTTATTGAGACTTGTTTTTTTGCCTGTTATATTATCTATGTTTGGAAATGTTTTATTTGGATTTGGAAAGCATATCAGTCTACTGAGTGTCCAAATGTAGAAGCTTTAGGGTTGGTAGTATATATCTTTAAATCATTAGACTGTATTTTCAAGTGATATAATAATATTTCAAGTATAATACGAGAGCCTCATAACAGAATTTCTCCATTTCTTGCTCCCAGACTTTGTGTTATTGTTGTCTTAAACATTGCTTTATATATGTTATAAGCCCAACTATATTTTAAAATGTTTTGCTTTAAACAGGTATTTTAAATAATTATAAAATATTTACATTGTAGTTAACCATTTTTGGCATTTGTTTAGACTCAGATTTTCATCTGGTATCATTTTTCTTCTGTCTGAAGGACTTCCTTTAATATTTCCTATACTGCAGGTTTTCTAGTGATGGGTCTTTTCAGCTTTTATATGTCTTAGAAAGTCTTTATTTCATCTTTGGGGTGTTTTATGTTTTTTCTTTTGTTTTGTGTTAAAATATGTTTTACTTGTCAAGCAGCATTTTAAAACTTTTAAAATTTTCTTTTAATTTATTGAAGTTCTAAGAATTTTTATTGTGGTAATACACACAAAATTTGCCTTTTAATAATTTTTTAAGATAAATGATTGACATTATTGTACAACTCTGCTACTATCTATTTCCAAATTTTCACCAACCCAAACAGAAACTTTGTACCCATTAAGCAATAATTCCTCCCTCTCCTTCCTCCCAGCCTCTGGTAACCTCCAATCTAATTCTATCTATATGAGTTTGCCTATTCTATAAATGAGTGGAGTCACATGACACTGGTCCTTTGGTGTCTGGCTTATTTTACTCACCATAATGTTTTCAAGCTTCATCAATGTCATAGCATATATCAGAACTTCATTTTTGTGACTAAATAATATTTCTTGTATATGTGCATATCACATTTTGTTTATCCATTCATTTATAGTTGCCTGAGTTGTTTCCACATTTTATCAGTTGTGAATAATATTGCTATGAATATTGGTGAACAAATATCCATATGAGTGTGTGTATGTGTGTGCGTGCTCAGTTATGTCACATTCTTTGTGACGTGAACTGTAACCCGCCAGGCTCCTCTTTTCATGGGATTTTCCAGGCAAGAATACTGGAGTGGGTTGCCATTTTCTTCTCCAGCAGATCTTCCTGACCCAGAGATTGAACTCAGGTCTCCTACATTGCAGGAAGATTCTTTACCACTGAACCACCGGTGAAGCCCTTCTTCGTCTGTGTTTTCAATTATTCGGTATCTAGCTAGCAGTGGAATTTCTAGTCTTCAGTCATTCCATTTAATTTCTTGAGGAACCACCAAGATTACCTTTTATTTTGAAAGATATTTTAACTAGTCAAAGATTTAAGGTTAATATTTTTGTTTGCTTTAGTACTTTTTTCAATACTTCAAAGATGTTGCTTCACTGTCTTCTGGCTTGTATTCTTTCTAAGTTGAAATGATGTCGTATGTATTTTTGTTCCTTGAGATATAATGTGTCTTTTTACGCTCTCTGATTTTAAGATTTTCTCCTTATTACTAGTTTTAAACACCTCGGTACAGTGTACTTTGGTGTTTTTTTCTTTGTTACTTGTATTTAGATATTTTGGGTTTTTTGAATCTGCAGTTACAGTTTTCATCAAATTTGGAAAATTTTTCTACCACTAAATTTAAAGTAGTTTTGTTCTCTCTGTCCTTTTCTTCACCTCTCCGATCACACACACACACAGCACACATTAGAACTCTTGAAGCTATTTGATTACACTGACACACTGGTTTGTTTGCTTATTTGTATCTTCCTCTCTGTGCTTCATTTTGAGTAGAGTTGCTATATCTTCAAGTTCATATTGAAGAAAAGCATAAGATGAGACTCAAAAGGGAGAGAGAAGTCAAATAAGAAAGACCTTGAATATCATTCTAAAGATACCAAGCTTTAATTATCAACAAAGGAAAATGAAAGCTGCTTAGTAGTTGTGTGTTATGATCAAAATTTCACATTACATTAACTCCTCTGGAAGAAGTTCCAGATAGATTAGCAGGAGTCAAAATTGTAGCCCATGGGCCAGATCTAGCCCACTGCTTGCTTGTGAATAAAGTGTTATCAGAATATTGTCACACTTATTTGTTTACATGTTGTGCTCCAATGATAGAGTTGAGTAGTTACAACAGAAGCCATATGTCCTACAAAGCTGAAAGTATTTACAATGAAGACGTTATGGAAAAAGTTTGCCAACCCACGGATTAGAGTGAGTCAAGAATGATCTCAGAAACTAATTAGAAAAGGTTCTAGCAATAATTCTAATGAGGCACTATCAGAGTCTGACATTTAACAGGGTTTCTCAAATGTTTAGCATCATTGGACCACAGTGTTCACCATTTCCTTCAGCACTAAATCAAAATCAGGAGGCATTTTGTTAACCACCAACTGGTGTCTACGAATAAAGCAGTATGTGGGCAAAGCACTGAGTGGGTGACATTACTGCGTTATTCACTCCGCACACATTGCTTGTGCTCCCTCAGAAACAAGCCTGAAGCGCCTTCCCCACTCTACGTCAAGGCTCATAAAGATTTATTTTTCTCCTATAGCTTCTTGTTTCAAAATGAATATCATAATTATCTATTGAGTATATGTCTTTTTCTGCACATATATTAAGAACGGATTCCCATTTTGTAGGTTTCATCCAGCTATAAGTCAAAAATTTCTTCACACTCTCCCAATGTAGTGTTTCTTTTCTTAGTAGTATGTTTGTTGATATACAAAGCCAAATGGTGTCATTCGATAAAGGAGCTTGCCAACAGCTTGCCTCACTTTCTTCTGAGCATAATATTTGTAACTTTGCAGATGGTTTTATATGCTTCTTGGCAATGTGTGACCTGCAAATGGTGTTGCTATAAAGAAAATAGTAAATTTTGATTATTTCCTATTTTAGCAGAAAAATTCATCAATTTCTTGCTAAAATGCATGAGTTTGTGATTGTTCTGGAGATATTTGCCATCAAGGTCATTTTGTTTGAAAAATGATATAAAACTCTCCATAGCTTTATGTCACTACTTAATCATACTTTATCATAGACAATATCCTGAAGATTAAGATGATCTCTAGTTAGTTCAATAAAAGGCAATTTTCAGATATTAAGTGTCACATTTTGTTCCAGTTTTATCACTTTTCTTCAGAAACATCATGATATGTACTCTCATTCCTGGATATACAGCTTTACATTTTATAAGTTCCCTGGAGTATTGTTAAATATTTAACTATGGTATTTTTCTGAACAGTGCTATTTGATTTTTAAGACTTTTGCTTTTCAAAGACCAACTTTTGAGCCATTTATAATACAAAAAGTTAGGGACCTAACACAACCTATTAGTTAAAATAACAATAAATACTAAAAATAAATACTTGAAATACAGAATAATATGAAAAAATTAACCAAGTGAGCTGTCTCCTGAAAAATAAATGCAACTGAGATAAACTGTTAACTACATCCTTCTCAGTACCTTCACAATCTTTAGTACAGTAAAGATTACTAAGCAGATGCTAGAATTTTTATGATAATCAGCTTTCTTATTCAAATTTCTAAAATGTTTATTTGTGCAATAACTTTTCTTTCCAAACTGCTGAACTCCCTGTGGACTGATTGATCAAATCACAATTCTTTGAGAATCACAACCATAAATTGTGGTTAATATGTTAGCAACATATAAAAATATGTAGAAAGCTTATTCAACTCCCTGGCTAAACTGCCATATATTTTAAATTTCAGTGAGAAAATGTATATAAATTGCACTTGGTGAAATATAATAATAATTATAAAGAACAAGAGTAAATAAAAATAAATAAGCTCATAGAGTTATAAATAATCTTTATTACTATTTATATATTTGTTTCCTATTCCATTTCACAGAAGTATTTAAAGAACATTACACAAATACTAGTGATTATAAAAGGATAATATTAATAGCCAAAAGAATATGATTGAAAGGAAAATGCAATTAAGAAAAAAGTCCATGAGAAAGATTAGCTTGCAAAAATGCATAGTATATGTTCCTATAGAGTTAAGAGCACTGGATCATGAATTTGGCTCAAACCTCTTGACAGCCAAAGCAAAACCATAGTGTTATTTATCTGAAAGAATTGTTACTGAATTATATGATATTCAAACAAACAAACAAAGCAAAGTCATTCAGTCATGTCCGACTCTTTGCGACCCCATGGACTGTAGTCTACCAGGCTCCTCTGTCCATGGGATTTTCCAGGCAAGAATACTGGAGTGGGTTGCCATTTCCTTCTCCAGGAGATCTTCCCGACCCAGGGATTAGAACCTGGGCCTCCCGCATTGTAGGCAGACGCTTTACCGTCTGAGCCACAAAAGAGGATGCCAAAAATCCATTCCTATCATCAAAATCCCTTGACAAACAGTTTCTCTTAGTTCAATATGCTATTAATCTGTATCACTCTCTACTGGCTTAATTTGTCAATTTTTAAATTTATTACTCAAGTTTTAAAAGATTTTAAGACAAGTCATACAAAGCACATATCTAATACATGATACTCTTGATAAAAATTACATCTTTGTGGTAGACAGGTAAGAAAGTTACTGTGAATAAGCCAGACTTTTCTTCTTGAATCACATCTCATTATAGCTAAGAGTAGAGATATTTCTCTTCACATATATGAGTATGTGATATTTTCATAGTCTCACAAACATGCTTTAGCACTTTTTCATTAAGGATAAATAATACGAAAACAAAATTCTGAGGAAGATATGATCATTAAACTCCTTCTTACCTCGGTTGTATTAAAAGTATCTCAATAAAAAAATTGATTAATTCAAGTAATAATTTTATTCAGACCTCCAGAATTACCTACTTTTTGAGCATTTCTACTTTGCCATACAACATTCAGAAAAACTTTTAAATACAACATTCAGAAAAACACTCAGAAAGTGTAACATGGTGCAGTGTTGCAGGAAAAAGCAGGTATGAGAAGCACTCACTGACATCCTATAGCTAATCATTTGGTTGATCAGATAATATGTAGATATTTAGATTCATTAAATAAAGCAGGAATGATTGAGTGGATTTGATAATCATTTAAACTCTAAATTAGAGGTTCTACTGATTGGTCATATCACAAACCAAAACCAACGGTACAAGAAAATGTCTGTTTCCCCTCCCATTTAAAAAACTCATGTTATAAAAGAAATGCTGAAACTTTGAAACTGAAGGAACATGCCTCTGAGCGTAGAGCATAGGAAAATCTCCAGAGCCAGAGAATTTTATAGAATTATGATATTTAGAAGTTCTAGTGCCAAATCTTACACCAGTAATGCTGAAAGCATCTCTTGCCTATATACCTGTCAGCTCTATATATAACTTGTAACTTTGAGAAGATGCATTAAGACATTAGTAATTTAACAAGTATAACATTAAATTCAGAATGTACCTTAATAAATCTTATTAGGTGTTTTTTAATATTAAGAACAAGAAGCAATATATTAATAATGAAGTAAATATTATAGCAAGTAGAGCTTATACTTGAAGCTTATGCCTCCCCAGGGAAGAGATATTTAATTTGTGGTTATGATAAAAACAACCTAATGAACTTCACGTCTTTCAGGAGAGCTTTATAAACTTCAAAGAAGACAAAACAAGAATGGATGAGTAAAAGTACATCCTTAGCTTTTCATTAGGCAAAATGAGCATGAGCCCTGGCCCAGCATGGCTTCCAAAGTTAGCACTCCCAGCTACAAAGCAAATGTATGCAGAGAAATGTACAACAAAAGGCATAGCTTTTAAAGCTCCAGTTGAGTTTCCACAAATGTTGCTTACAAAAGACACCATTCTCTGTGTTAACAAAAAGTTGTGGATCTGTTCTTCACTAAATCCTCTTTTCTTGCATAATCCACCTTGTGCACTTTAGCTTGAGTGTGTTTTATCTGATCTAATCCCAGGCTCATTCACTCTCAGATAGAAGAAACAGGATTATTTCACACTTAAACGAGGTCCAATCTTTTTGTGATCCCTAAAAGGACACCTGGCTGACACAGAATTTAAGCAAAAGATTAACCAGGTGCTCAAAGCACATAATGATTTCAAATATAATAACAGTTTATGATAAAAAGAATTACTGTCAGACCATATCAAAGATGCATTCGCAAATCCACATATTAAGGTCTATACAAGGCTATTATATAGATATTTTATGCATATAATGTTTACACACCTAGACACTTAAGGGTATTCATTTCAAGAAAAGAATCTAAGTTCTATTGGGAATTTTATGACTCAAAGAAAGTGTTCACATTTTCATTCAAGTCTTCTTTTCATATTCAACACATCCACAGATTAAAATGGGTTGAGAAGGACTAGGCTTTGTGGCTTAGCAAAATAGTGTCTGATTTTTTTTCTTTTAATGCAGCAGATGAGAAATTTCAATAGAAAATAATCTAAGCCCCTGTGATGCTAGAAAACATGGATTAACATGAAGTAAGTCTAGCTTCCACAGCTTGGCTCCACAAAACCATTACATTTATACATACACACAAACGCATGCACTATATATATGTATGTGTGTATATATGTATGATATGTGTATGTGTATATATATGTGTGTGCATATGTTGTGAACATGCATATTTTACGTTTGTTGAGTGTGTACACACATGTTTCCTATGAATCTTAGATGCTAGCTTATAATTACCAATGTGTTGAAGACTCAAATTCACTTTAAATATAGTTTTCTGATTCCAAAGTCTACAAGTCTACAACATAAAAACATTTAGTTATATTTAAGGGGGGAAGATCAGGGAGGGAAGGATTGGGAGTTTGGGATTATCAGATGCATACTATTACATATAGAATGGAGAAAAAACAGGGTCCCACTGTATAACACACAGAACTATATTCATATCCTGTGATAAACCATAGTGGAAATGAATACAAAAAGAGGACTATATTTGCTATCTTATGATAAATTATAATGGAAAAGAACATGAAATTATGAAACCATAATGGAGAAGAATATGAAAAATGAAAAATAATATGAAAATATAAATATATTTGAGTATTTTACTTTATAGCAGAAATGAAACACAACCATAGTAAATCAATTATATTTCAATAAATTTTTTAAAAAAATTAAAGTCAAGCAAAGCTATAGAAATACTCACTTGACCATTAAAATCTATACAATTGCTATACATACATATATATATATATATATCCCCCTTTGAAATTTGTATAGCTTTTTTAAAAGGAATAAAGTGTCATAGACACTTCAGAAAAATAGAGGATAATAGAGACACTGATACACATCTTGGCAAGTACCTCTTGACTTTTATATCTGCATCAGAGAAATAGAATGTGAATCATATGTGGGAAAGAGTGGAAAGCACAATGACAGCAATGTTTTGTTGGATATTTTAATACTCAAAAACTTTTAAATAAAATTAAAATTTAAAAAGTTAAATAATCAACAACTTATAAATAAAATTTAAAATAAAATGCCATTTTTCTGGATTCTGTGTGTGTGTTAGTCACTCAGTGGTACCTGACTCTTTGCAACTCCATGGATTGTAGCCTGCCAGGCTACTCTGTCCATTGGATTTCCCAGGCAAGAATACTGGAGTGGGTAGCCTTTCCTTTCTCAAGGGGATCTTCCCAACCCAGGATATGAACCCGGGTCTCCTGCATTGGGCAGATTCTTTACCATCTGAATCACCAGAAAGCTCTAAGAATATTGAAGTGGGTAGCCATTCCCTTCACCAGGGTATCTTCCCAACCCAGAGATCAAACGCAGGTCTCTTGCACTGTAAGCAGATTCTTTATCATCTGAGCCATATTAATATACAAAGTTTGTTTCCCTCTTTCTGACTGACTTCACTTTGTAGGCTCTAGGTTCATCCACCTCACTAGTATGGCTCAAATGTATTCCTTTTTATGGCTGAGTAATATTCCATTGTATAAATATACCACAGCTTCTTTATGAATTCATCTGCCAATGGATATTTAGGTTGCTAGGACATATTCCATGTCCTAGATACCATAAACAGTGTCACTATGAACACTGGGGTATGTGCCTTTTTCAATTATGGTTTTCTCAGGGTATATGCCTAGTAGTGGGATTGCTGGGGCATATGGTAGTTTAATTGCAGGGTAGGAATAGAGATGCAGACATAGAGAACAGACTTTGGACACAGTGGAGGAAGGAGAAGATGGGATGAATTGAAAGAGTAGGACCGACATGGTTGTCATGTCAGCCAGTGGGAAGTTGCTGTAAGGGCACAGAGAGCTCAACCCAGTGCTCTGTGACAACCTAGAGAGGTGGAACGGAATGGGGAGTCGGGGGGTGGTCCAGGAGGGAGGGGATATATATGTACTTGTGGCTGATACACACTGTTATATGGCAGAAGCCAACACAAAGCAAATTATCCTACAATTAAATTTTTTTTTAGTTGGCCATCTAAATGACTGAAAAGCCAGTGGAAATAATGTAGATCAAAGCCAGTGGAAATAATATAGATCAAAATACTTTCTCTTTGGGACTTCCCTAGAGATTCAGTAGTCGAGACTTTGCCTTCCAATGCAGGGAGTGTGGGACTGATCCCTGGACAGGGACCCCAGATCCCACATGCTTCGAGGCCAAAAAACCAAGGCATGAAACATTCTTGTAACAAATTTCTTAAAGACTTTAAAATGGTCCACATCAAAAAGAGCTTACTCTTTGAATGCTATTCACCAAAAGTCATATCTCAAATAATGAAAACTTCATCTCCCTGAAGCTCAGTTTCTTTACCTGCAAATGAGAGAGTTGGACCAAATCTTAGTTCTCTTTTTATTCTAACATTACTCTCAAATAGATAAAGATTCTTATATTTTATTGACAGAAATATACATTCCAGATAGTTATACTTCTAGCATTTTAGAGTAATACATCAATTAAAGAATTTCCTAGTAACAAATAAATGTCATAGCAGAATTAACAGTGCTACTAATACAACTTAATAAATTATGAAGAGCCATGTTTATGTGATCAGTCAGTGCAGTAGCTGGATTTCCACCAAGCTGTGTGTGTGTGATGTGCAGAACATAAATAATGACAATCACCTCTTCAAGACAAATGGTCAGATGTAGTTATCACTATTATCTATAATATCAGATAATATCAGATGTAGTTATTACTGTAACTATTATCTGTAGTTTAACAGATAATAAAATAAAGATATTATGGAATTTGAAGTGCACATATATTATATTAAATTTTTTCAAAACTAATTTAGAAAATTTTCTCAAATAGAGAAAATGAAAACTAAAAGCTAAGTTCATCATTTTGTGCCAGGCTCCTCTGTCCATGGAATTCTCCAGACAAGAACACTGGAGCAGGTAGCCATTTCCTTCTCCAGGGTGCCTTCCTGACCCAGGGATCAAACTCAGGTCTCCTGCATTGCTCTCTGAGCCATAGGGAAGCCTCAGAGTTCACCATGAAAATACTTAGTCAACTTATTCACTCCAGTTTAAAAAAACTCACTAATCTTTTTCTTAACAAATATATTAATAAAGGCAGCGGCTGAGAGGAGCTACCCCACACCCAAGAAAAAGAAATGCAAAAAGCAAAATGGCTGCCTGAGGAGGCCTTACAAATAGCAGTGAAAAGAAGAGAAGCGAAAAGCAAAGGAGAAAAGGAAAGATATGCCCATTTGAGTGCAGAGTTCCAAAGAATAGCAAGGAGATAAGAAAGTCTTCCTCAGTGATCAATGCAAAGAAATAGAGGAAAACAATAGAATGGGAAAGACTAGAGATCTCTTCAAGAAAATTAAAGATGCCAAGGAAGCATTTCATGCAAAGATGGGCTCAATAAAGGACAGAAATGGTATGGACCTAGCAGAAGCAGAAGATATTAAGAAGAGGTTGCAAGAATACACAGAAGAACTGTACAAAAAAGATCTTCATGACCCAGACAATCATGATGGTGTGATCACTCACACTTACCTAGAGCCAGAAATCCTGGAATATGAAGTCAAGTAGGCCTTAGGAAGTATCACTACAAACAAAGCTAATGGAGGTGATGGAGTTCCAGTTGAGCTATTTCAAATCCTAAAAAATGGTGCTGTGAAAGTGCTGCACTCAATATGCCAGCAAATTTGGAAAACTTAGCAGTGGCCACGAGACTGCAAAAGGTCAGTTTTCATTCCAATCCAAAGAAAGACAATGCCAAAGGATGCTCAAACTCCTGCACAATTGCACTCATCTCACATGCTAGTAAAGAAATGCTCAAAATTCTCCAAGCCAGGCTTCAGCAATACGTGAACCATGAACTTCCAGATATTCAAGCTGGTTTTAGAAAAGGCCAGAGGAACCAGAGATTAAATTGCCAACATCCACTGGATCATGGAAAAAGCAAGAGAGTTTCAGAAAAACATCTATTTCTGCTTTATTGACTATACCAAAGCCTTTGACTGTGTAGATCACAATAAACTGTGGAAAATTCTGAAGGAGATGGAAATACCAGATCACCTCTTGAGAAACCTGTATGCAGGTCAGGAAGCAACAGTTAGAACTGGACATGGAACAATAGACTGGTTCCAAATAGGAAAAGGAGTATGTCAAGGCTGTATATTGTCACCCTGCTTATTTAACTTATAGGCAGAGTATATGATGAGAAACTCTGGGCTGGAGGAAGCACAAGTTGGAATCAAGATTATTGGGAGAAATATCAATAACCTCAGATATGCAGATGACACCACCCTTATGGCAGAAAGTGAAGAAGAACTAAAGAGCCTCTTGATGAAAGTGAAAGAGGAGAGTGAAAAAGTTGGCTTAAAGCTCAACATTCAGAAAACTAAGATCATGGCATCCGGTCCCATCACTTCACAGCAAATAGATGGGGAAACAGTGGCTGACTTTATTTTGGGGGGCCCCAAAATCACTGCAGATGGTGATTGCAGCCATGAAATTAAAAGATGCTTACTCCTTGGAAGAAAAGTTATGACCAACCTAGACAGCATATTAAAAAGCAGAGGCATTACTTTGTCAACAAAGGTCCATCTATTCAATGCTACAGTTTTTCCATTGGTCATGTATAGATATGAGAGTTGGACTATAAAGAAAGTTGAGCACTGAAATATTGATGCTTTTGAACTATGGTGTTGGAGAAAACTCTTGAGAGTCCCTTGGACTGCAAGGAGATCCAAACAGTCCATCCTAAAGCAGATTAGTCCTGAATATTCATTGGAAGGACTGATGTTGAAGCTGAAACTCCAATACTTTGGCTACCTGATGTGAAGAACTGACTCATTTGAAAAGACCTTGATGCTGGAAAAGATTGAGGGCAGAAGGAGAAGGTGATGACCAAGATGGCTGAGAGAATAAGATGTTTGGATGGCATCACTGACTCAATGGACATGGGTTTGGGTAGACTCAGGGAGTTGGTGATGGACAGAGAGGCCTGGAGTGCTGTGGTTCATGGGGTCACAAAGAATCAGACACAACTGAGCAACTGAACTGAAATGAATATTAGTCAATAGTAGAATTATTTTACTTTTTAAATAATCATGTTATACTGACACACAAAGATATATATCAAAAATAGGATAAATGTTTACAAAATTAATTGTCTCAAAGTAAATGATGGTCACATTCTCATTAAAGGTAGCCACTTATCATTGACATTAGTTGGATCAGGCCTCTTCTTTTTTATTAATCAATATGTTAGAAAATATATCTCTTAAATAAAATTAAAATTCAGGTATATAGCTGATTGCAATGGAAGAAATCCTTGGCATAGATTTAGATTTTCATTGGTGAAATGGGGTTGGAATAAAAATGAATTTTAGACATATAGAAAGTAGCACTAAAATATAAAATGAACTTAGAATGAAATTTTAAAAAACATGTACAGAGACTGGGGAAGAGGAGTTGCCTATATTGTCTAAACACACATCAATTAAATTTAATTGATTAGAATATAGAGTCAGAAAAAATCAGTGCCTCCAATATAGAAGACACTCATTGGAAAAGACTCTGATGCTGGGAAAGACTGAAGGCAAATGGAGAAGGGGGCAGCAGAGGATGAGGTGGTTAGATAGCATGACAATGGACATGAATCTGATCTAACTCTGGTAGATAGTGAAGGACAGGGAAGCCTGGCATGCTGCAGTCCATAGGGTGGCAGAATCAGACGTGACTTAGCAACTACACAGCAACAACAACATATATACATAATTGTGTCACATATTGGTAGATGTCATGACAATAAGGGTTAGTTAAAACATTTGTATACTGATTATTACTTGCTCAATACTAGTTCAAACACTTTCTACAGGTTACCTTATTAATTCCCAGGCCTCCTTGTTAATAAATTACTGTTTTTCTACCTGTGTTACGGATGAGGAAACCAAGAGTGAACAAGGCTAAATATGATTCCTCATGGTAAATGTAACCTTTCTCACACTCCCTGCACTGGACTATGCATCAGGTCAGCGAATACTTTGTTACCTTATGTCTTGCAGGTTGGAAGCTCCCGTCCATTCTACATAAAGTGACTTGAGCCCATAAAGTTACTTTTGCAAAACTACTGCCAGTTTATCAGAAGCAGTGGGAGAATGTTGCCAACATTTAGGTCATTACTTAAACTACTTATCAAAATCCTTCTCTGATTTTGTTATCCTTTGGGGTTTTTTTTTAAATTATTTTTTAATCACATAACAAAACAAAGTAAAACAAAAACATAACAAAAAGGTTATGTTTTATTACAACTGCTGGGTAAAATATAGGATGCTCAGTTAAATTTCAATTCCAGAAAAACAACAAAAAATAACTAGATGTTCTATTCATTTGCAAAATATAGAAAACTTAGTTTTTATGTTTAGTACTACATTAGATTCCTTGGCTGCTGTAATAAATTATCCTAAATGTAGTGCCTTAAAAAAACACAAATTTACTCTGTCATTGTTCTGGAGGTCAGAAATCTAAAATGAAGGTTTGGGGACTTCCCTGGTGGTCCTGTGGTTGAGAATCTGTCTGCCAAAGCAGAGGACACCAGTTCAATCCCTGGTCTGGGAAGATCCCACATGCCTGAGATCAGCTAAGCCTGTACTCCACAACAAGAGAAGCCACCACAATGAGAAGCCCGTTTATCACAACGAAGAGTGGCCCCCACGCACCACACCTAGGGAAAGCCCATGAGAGGTGACAAAGAGCCAGTGCCACCAAAAACAAATAAATAAACTTCAAAATAGATATACATATATTCAAGTATTGGCAGGGCTGCATTTCTTCTGGAGGCTTCAGGGGACCTTTTGCTTCCTTGCTTGTGGCTCCTTCCTCCATCTTCAAAGACCACCACAGACAATCTTCTCTCCTCTCTGAACCCCAGCCTTCCTCTTATAAGGACTCTTGTGATAACATTGCACCTACCTACATAATCCAAAGATGGCAGGGTAAATCTCCCATTATAAGATCATCAATTTAATCACATTATAAAATTCCATTTGAATGTAAGGGGACCACTTTCACAGGTCCTGGGGACTGTGAAGTGGATATTTAGGGGGGCATTATGTTGGGGGGACATTCATTTAATTAAATTTGCTAAAATACTTCATCTATTTCTATGCTAACTCCTGTTTCTTGTATCCCACCTGAGTTTTCTTTTTCTCTTGCTGAACTGGAAATTTTACTAGTTCTTTCAGTAAGTTGTTTTGGTTTGTAGGGTCTCTTTGTCCACATGTATAAGAAAATGTGTTGTCATTGCTACCTATTCACTCATATATGGTGTTTGACCATACTATGATTTTACTCTGGGGGGCTATGCTCTACCTCAACCACTCTTGGGATGGGATGTGAGTCAGACCTCACCAATGAGACTATTGTATTTTCCGGATTAGACAGATGTTCCATCAGTATTAAAAGTTGCACTGATTCTTTTCATGGGGTTATTGAAAGAGATCCATCCCAGGGGATTTAAACCAAAGATGCCATCTTGAAGAGAGAAACTATCTGATAATGGTCACTGTCTCCAGAGAGCTAAGCTAAAAGATGGAAAGAAGCATTGTTTATGTTTCTAGATCAAGCTACCTGTGAAACCAAATCTTGCCCCAGACGTTTTTAGTTGGTAGTGTTTCCTAAGTTTCTGAGCTCATGGTCTTGGTTTTCTGAATGTTGTTTCAAGCCAAATTTTTCACTCTCCTCTTTCACTTTCATCAAGAGGCTCTTTAGTTCTTCTTCACTTTCTGCCATTAGGGTGGTGTTATCTGCGTATCTGAGGTTATTGATATTTCTCCCAGCAATCTTGATTTCAGCTTATGCTTCATCTAGCCCAGCATTTCTCATGATATACTCTACATATAAGTTAAATAAGTAGCTTGACGTACTCCTTTCCCGATTTGGAACCAGTCTGTTTTTTCACATCCAGTTCTAACTGTTGCTTCTTGACCTGCATACAGATTTCTCAGGAGGCATGTCAGGTGGCTTAAAACTCAACACTCAGAAAACTAAGATCATGGCATTAGGTCCCATCACTTCATGGCAAATAGATGGGGAAACAATGGAAATAGTGAAAGCCTTTATTATTTGGGGCTCCCAAATCACTGCAGATGGTGACTGCAGCCATGAAATTAAAAGATGCTTACTCCTCGGAAGAAAAGTTATGACCAACCTAGACAGCATATTAAAAAGCAGAGACATTACTTTGCCAACAAAGGTCCATCTAGTAAAAGCTATGGTTTTTCCACTAGTCATGTATGGATGTGAGAGTTGGACTATAAAGAAAGCTGAGTGATGAAGAATTGATGCTTTTGAACTGTGGTGTTGGAGAAAACTCCTTAGAGTCCCTTGGTCTGCAAGGAGATCCAACCAGTCCGTCCTAAAGGAAATCAATCCTGAATATTCATTGGAAGGACTGATGCTGAAGCTGAGGTTCCAATACTTTGGCCACCTGATTCAAGAACTGACTCATTGGAAAAGACCATGATGCTGGGAAAGATTGAAGGCAGGAGGAGAAGGGGACGACAGAGGATGAGATGGTTATATCACTGACGCGATGGACATGAGTTTGAGTAGGCTCCAGGAGTTGGTGATGGGCAGGGAAGCCTGGCTGCTGCAGGCCACTAGGTTGCAAAGAGCTGGACACGACTGACAGACTGAACTGAGCTGAGCACATGACATGAAAAGAAACCTAAAAACATTTAAAAATCAAATTTACATGCTCATGTATTTATAGTTATTTTATAATAACCATATATTAATTTTAAGTAAAGGAAAAAATTGATTTCTCTCCTGGTATGCCCATAGTTTTAACCAGCTTAAAATACAAATAAGGGAAAATTTGAAAAAAAAAAAAAAGAAAAGGGTCACGTTTCCCTCAAACAATAGCTCATAGCTCACCATGATCTTTTTTGCCAATTTGGCCTCCATTTGCACCCAAGAATGATTTTATTGAACACAACCTACTCCTTTGAGGTTCTTCAATCTCATTCAAGAAAAAGAATGTGTGAGAGAAAGGAAACATTTTTCAATTGTTGTGTGACTACGTACTAGCTGCATAATGTTGGAAACATTATGAATTTTCTGATCTTTCTTCTGCTCCATTTTTACAGAGTTCATTTTGATATCTGAAAACAGTTTCTGAATAAATATGAGGAGAAAGGCTGAGTATCCATTCTCTATTTGTTTATCCTTTGATGGAATGTGAAAATCATTCAAGACACATGTTTTTCACTGTTAAAAGTACTCTTAACTTCTTAGAAAGTGTATCAGATTTGTACCATAAACAAAACACTTTATGAGAAGATTTAAAATTTATCTAGGACATGAAAGTGCTTATTCTGATTAAATAGATGGTCATGGTACCTCTGATTGGTCAGTGGTCATGGTGTACTGATTGTTAAATGCTTCCCGTGTCATACTAGAGTGGAGGCAAGTAACCACATAGACCATGGCTCTCATAGGGTTATTTGCTGCTGTTCAGTCCCTAAGTCATGTCTGACTGTTTGTGACCCCATGGACTGCAGCTTGCCAGCCTTCCCTGTCCCAGTCTTCCCTGTCCTTCACTGTCTCCTGGGGTTTGCTCAAACTCTTGTCCATTGAGTCGGTAATAACATCCAATCATCTCATCCTCTGTCACCCTCTTCTCCTCCTTCCCTCAACCTTTCCTAGCATCAGGGTCTTTTCCAGTGAGTTGTCTCTTCACATCAGGTGGCCAAAGTATTAAAGTGCTGCACTCAATATGCCAGCAAATTTGGAAAAGTCAGCAATGGCCACAGGATTGGAAAAGGTTATTTCTCAGACAATAACTAAATAGTATTCTGTTATGATCATACAAATGGCTATTTCAGCATGACTAACACATTTAATTAGGATTCAGTGAGGCTTTAGAAACACAAGGAAAGAAAAAGAAAATATTGGGAAGTTAAAATGTATATACATACATACACACATACTCATATATATATATATATACATTCATATACATGCAAATAATAAAAATCTTGGACTTCCCCAATGACTCAGTAGTAAAGGATCTGCCTGCAATGCTGGAGATGCAGGAGATGCAGGTTCGAATCCTAGGTTAGGAAGATCCCCTGGGGAAGAAAATGATAACCTATTCCAGTATCCTTGCCTGGAAAAAAAAATCCCATGAACAGAGGAGTCTGGCAGGCTACAGTCCATGGGGTCACAAAGAGTTGGATATGACTCATATTATAAATGTATACATTTTATATACAAAGGTCCATATATAAACATATAGGCATTTACACGTATTTTTGCCTCATCTTCTAAAGGAAATCATTGCTTTCACAGAAGACAAAAATAAACACAAATATAAGCCTAGAGAAACTGAAAATAAATTTGCAAAGACACTGCAATGCACATATTTTAGCACTAACAACATGTAATATAGAAAAGCAGAATTCCATATTTTGTCTGCATACAGAGCCCAGTACACCCAAGAGAGTCTTAATTAAGAAGCCTCTAAACTGCAAGTATATTAAACGAACATACTGAAAAGCTAATTCCTTTACTTTTAAATACAATTTAGGAATCCCGCCCTGCTGTTACATACAATTATGATTGTTTATCAGGAACCTACAATTTACAGTTGCTACTTATTGATTAGATGATATTGCACTTTCAATGTGTTAAAGTTTTTCTTCTGAGCTAGAAATGTTCCACTGACATTTACTTATTAAGCATCAGCATATATATTTATAAACATTATTTTTCTTATATATTACAATTTTTTAAAGTTCTTTGCAGAAACTCTGACAAATATACTAATCTTAAAATCTAAACATAATCTTACTAGACAGAGAGAATAACAATTATAACATTTGCATATTCTCATTGTTTCATATAGATGCAAATACACATCGATGCATTCACATATTTATGTGTTATGGTTATTTGTATGTATGTATATATTATTATACACAGACATTTACTATTTTGAAAGATACCAACATTTTTGTTCTATAAATTTGAGAGAGGACAGAGATTTTATCTTTAGGCACATACAAATCTCTTGTTTGGCAAAACTCTCAATAAACTCTTCCTAAGCAAAGATAAGGGCTTTCCTGGTAGCTCAGTGGTAAAGAATCTGCCTGCCAATGTAGAAAACACAGGTTCAATCTCTGGGTCGGGAAGGTTACCCCTGGAGAAGGAAATGGAAACCCACCCCAGTATACTTGCGTGGGAAATCCCATGACAGAGGAACCTGGCAGACTACAGCACACAGGGTCACAAAAGAGGTGGACACGACTAAGCAACTAATAACAACAAGCAGAAACAACGCAACAAAGATAAAGAACTTACCCGGTGCGGAAAGTTTTGATTCTAAGGAATGAGAGCTTTCTGCATGGTGCCGTAAAAATCCTTCTTCTGTGGGATTCCTAGTTGTGTCTCAGATTAAATGATGAAGAGCTGGACCAATGACTTGAGCTGAAGATGAACCATTTTCATTTTATCCTCTCTTTGGCAGAGACTTCTTGATAACTCTGAACACCCATCTTCCTCCTGCTCAGTAACAGAACTCCAAATTTATTCAAGGAGACACATAGCCCTGTAGTTAGTGGCCCATTTAAATGAGTTCTGATCAATGAGATGTAATCAGACATGTTGTATAGCCCAATCAAAGAAAATCTTCACTGTGGGAAATGAGCAGGCCCTTTTCCCTCTTTCCTTCTGAGTAAAATAGAAAAGTGACCCATGGAATTCAAATATCCCTGTTGGAAACCTGGAGGATATTCTATATGGCAGAAAAGCAAAATATGGTCTTGATCACTCATTTCTGGTCCTGGACAGTGCCTCCTGAATTGTTTTACATTTTTATTTGGGGGTTACTATGAGAGCAAGATTCATTTCCTGACTGATACATTCTGTTTGGGGTAGTGGAAATTAGAGAGAAGTTATTTAGGGGTAAAGGCAGTTTGGTTAGATAGAGATAACCTGACTGCTGACACATGGCATAAAATTGAGGAGACCTATGATTTTTCAAGCAAGGTTTCAGGGTCAGTGTCCAAAAGTTGTGGTTCCCAGTAGAGAATATAAAGTTCTTTTTTTCCACATTATAAGTCTCTTTTTTTTACCACCAAGACCTTGGTGAATCTTAGGGAAACTGTTATATTCTGGTATTAGCTACATGTAAAGAAATAAGGAATTTCACACTTAGAAGCTGGAGAAGCATAGTGAGTGATCCACAGTGAGTTGACTGACGACTTGATCAGGGACAACCAGGATGGATTTATGGACACTTAAACATTCCTCTGGTATTCTCATAAATATTATTGAAGGAGCCTAAATAAAAATGTGGACTTCATAACACAGGATGACTTATTTTTCCACTGGAATGATGATAAAGAATGACAATCATGAAGAGTGGAAATGTAGAGCTTCAATGCATGCCCATATAAGCCATAGGATCCCTTTGAACACATTTTATCATTATTATGATTTTAGTTTTAAATGTTTAGATTTATTTTAAAAAGACGTATAATTTCCACTGAAAACTTATTTCACAAAACAAACATCTAAATGCCTCATCCATTTTTCAGGAAATGATTTTTTTCAGCTGTGGATCATGATACTGAAATAGGAAAATTTCACAATTTCTAGACAAGTAGGGAATGAACATAGTGGATATACAAGGTCACAGCCAAGAATGCTGGCAATCCCATCATTCAGATCAGATCAGATCAGTCGCTCAGTCGTGTCCGACTCTTTGCGACGGCATGAATCGCAGCACGCCAGGTCTCCCTGTCCATCACCAACTCCCGGAGTTCACTCAGACTCACGTTCATCGAGTCAGTGATGCCATCCAGCCATCTCATCCTCTGTCGTCCCCTTCTCCTCCCGCCCCCAATCCCTCCCAGCATCAGAGTCTTTTCCAATGAGTCAACTCCTCGCATGAG
>NW_011494956.1:2429091-2454027 GCF_000754665.1 Bison bison bison
CTGAATGTTGAGCTTTAAGCCAACTTTTTCACTCTCCACTTTCACTTTCATCAAGAGGCTTTTGAGTTCCTCTTCACTTTCTGCCATAAGGGTGGTGTCATCTGCATATCTGAGGTTATTCATATTTCTCCCGGCAATCTTGATTCCAGCTTGTGTTTCTTCCAGCCCAGCGTTTCTCATGATGTACTCTGCATATAAGTTAAATAAGCAGGGTGACAATATACAGCCTTGACGTACTCCTTTTCCTATTTGGAACCAGTCTGTTGTTCCATGTCCAGTTCTAACTGTTGCTTCCTGACCTGCATACAAATTTCTCAAAAGGCAGATCCCATAGTGGCTTTCAAATGCAATAAGCGATAATTAATGGCTTCCGGGATGGGTCAGCAGTAAAGAATTGATCTGTCAATGCAGAAGACCAGTGTTTATCCCTGGGTCTGGAAGATCCATGGAGGAGCAAATGGCAACCCACTCCAGTATTCTTGCCTGGGAAATCCCATGGACAGAGGAGCCTGGAGGGCCACAGTCCATGGGGTCACAAAGAGTCAGGCATGGCGTAGCAACTAAGCAACAATAATAGTCAGCCTGTAATGCCTGAAAATGGGGATTGATTGATAACTAAAAGAATCTTGGAATACATAAACTGCTGAGTAAAAAAGAAAATAAAAACCTAACATATATAAGTGATCACTTGAGAAGCCAGAAAAACCATTTTCATTCTTTGAAGAAAGACATTAGAACAAAACAATACTTTTTTTGCAGAGTACCCAAACCAGAATTTGATAAAGCTAAACCACATTTTAAAAAAGTAATTTTTGTATTAAAAATTATTTTCCAAGCAATGGAAAAAAATTATCTTTTTCATTGTATCAACACTACTTTAATCATACAAAGCTTTCCCTTTATCAACAATTTATTCCAGATACTATTCATGTCTGTACATAACTGAATATTATTTATATCATTTTAGCACTTTAATTTTGGTGCTTAACATTTTAAACATTTTAAGCTAAACAAAAAATTGCCAATCTTTGGAAGAGTTTTCTAACATTGCTTTTTTAAGATAGCTATCATTTTAAATGGTTGTCTAGAGTTAAAAGAAGAAAAGGTAATCTGTCTCTTTAGAATGTAAGCTGTTTAAACTTTGTCAAGTTTTCAATGCGGTAGAAAGAAAGGAAAAGAAAAAGGGAAGGAATGAATTAAGAAAGAGAGAGGAAGAGAAGGGAAGGAAACTGATATTCTTATTCTTCCAAAGCTTATTAACAAGAACAAACACCAAAAATAAAAATGATTTGCTCTTTCAATACCAATATCTGAGGCATAATAATGCTCGTCTCTACTAGGTGAGTCGTTCACCATTGTTTCTAGGCTTTTTTAGAATAGAGGAGAGGGTATTCACATTACAGATTCATCTTTTTGAAAATAAGATGCCTTGAGAGTTTTAGGCTAATTCAGGACTAGATAGCTATTACTTCATCTCTTCTATATAATGACAGTATCGCCTGTCCTCCACACTAGGAGTTCTAGCTAACGACACTAGACAAACAGAATTCAAATACTCTATATCCATTTGCTTTATACAACCTTATATTAGTTTATACGTGCAACAGTCTCAGAATAACAATACAGGTCCACCACAATAAAACATGATTATTGAACAGCTAAAGCAAATTTTGCACACACCATTCCCATTCTACACCTGCTTTTTAGGTTTGTAATATAACTACACTGTCAGATTGTTAACAAAAGAGCAGGTGTGTGGTTTCAGCTGCTCCCCACTCAAAAGCCAATAAACAGGTCAGATTGGTGGAAAGGAAAGTTTACTTTATTTCAGATGCCGGCAACTCGGGTGGTAGGGAAGGGGGAGGGTGGCGGACATCTATCCAAAGGCAGACTCCCCTCATCACTCCAATGAACAAGGGGTGAGAGCTTTTATAGACTGTGTGATTACAGGCAGAAACAGCACTGTCATCTTCAAACTGGTCACCAGTGGTCTAACCAGGATCATCTTGATTGTTTTAGGCACAGTTAATATTTAGTTCCAGGGGGCTTCTCTGATGGCTCAGATGATAAAGAATCTGCTTGCAATGCAGGAGACTCGGGTCCTGTTCCTGGTTTGGGAAGATCCTCTGGAGACGGAAATGGCAACCCATTCCGGTATTCTTATCTGGAGAATTCCATGGACAGACGAGCCTGGCTGGTTACAGTCCACAGGGTTGCAAAGAGTTGGACATGACTGAGTGACTAACACTTTCAGGGGCCATTTGTTCCCATTTCTTTGTGGTCAGTTCTCAGAATTGTGCCTGCTCGTGTCCCAGTACAGTCTGGTCTTCATGTCGTTAACTTCTCCACCTGGTGTTTTGGTATCTATAAGACAGTTCACAGGATATGGCTCAGAATATTATCTATAGCCCTTGAGAAAGAACTAACCGTCCTTGATTATGCTTAGTGACTCAGTTCAGTTCAGTCACTCAGTCGTGTCCAACTCTTTGCGACCCCATGGACTACAGCCGGCCAAGCTTCCCTGTCCATCACCAACTCCCGGAGCTTGCTCAAACTCATGTCCATCAAGTTAGTGATGCCATCCAACCATCTCATCCTCTGTCGTCGCCTTCTCCCACCTTCAATCTTTCCCAGCATCAGGGTCTTTTCAAATGAGTCAGCTCTTTGCATCAGGTGGCCAAAGTATTGAGTGAGTTTAGCTTCAACATCAGTCCTTCCAATGAATATTCAGGACTGATTTTATTTAGGATGGACTGGTTGGATCTCCTTGCAGTCCAAGGGACTCTCAAGAGTCTTCTCCAACACCACAGTTCAAAAGCATCAATTCTTTGGCACTCAGCTTTCTTTATAGTCCAACTCTCACATCCACATAGGACTACTAGAAAAATTATAGCTTTGACTAGATGGGTTTTTGTTGGAAAAGTGATGTCTCTGCTTTTCAATATGCTGTCTAGGTTGGTTATAGCTTTTCTTCCAAGGAGCAAGAGTCTTTTAATTTCATGGCTGCAGTCACCATCTGCAGTGATTTGGGAGCTCCCCAAAATAATCTCTCTCACTGTTTCCATTGTTTCCCCATCTATTTCCCATGAAGTGATGGGACCAGATGCCATGATCTTAGTTTTCTTAATGTTGAGTTTTAAGTCAACTTTTTCACTCTCCTCTTTCACTTTATCAAGAGACTCTTTAGTTCTTCTTTGTTTTCTGTCATAATGGTGGTGCCATCTGCATATCTGAGGTTATTGATATTTCTCCTGGTAATCTTGATTTTAGCTGTGATTTATACAGCCCAGCATTTTGCACAATGTACTCTGCATATAAGTTAAATAAGCAGGCTGACAATATACAGCCTTGATGTACTGCTTTCCTGATTTGGAACCAGTCCATTGTTCCATGTCCAGTACTAACTCTTGCTTCCTGACCTGCATACAGATTTCTCAAGAGGCAGGTCAGGTGGTCTGGTATTCCCATCTCTTTAAGTATTTTCCATAGCTTGTTGTGATCCACACAGTCAAAGACTTTGGCCTAGTCAATAAACCAGGAGTAGATGTTTTTCTGAAACAGTCTTGCTTTTTTGATGATCCAACAGATGCTGGCAATTTGATCTCTGGTTCCTCTGGCCTTTTCTAAATCCAGCTTGAATATCTGGAAGTTTCCCATAGAACTAGAATTATAAGAGGATTAAAAGAGGTTGTAATATGCAGTGTCAACATGGTCTTGAAATGGAGCAAAACATTATGGTCCTTGCCCCTCACCATGTCTTCTGCCTGCCTTTTACCTATGGAAAACTTTAGTCAAAAATAAGTTTAATAAGATGAAGTGAGAAATGCTGAAGCAAAGGAAAACAAAGGAGACTAAATAATAATAATGCAGTCACTAAGCAAAAGAACTATACAAAAGTTTTTCTATACACAGAAGAACTATACAAAAAAGAGCTTCATCACCCAGATAACCACAATGGTGTGATCACTCACCTAGAGCCAGACATCCTGGAATGTGAAGTCAAGTGGGCCTTAGGAAGAATCACTACAAACAAAACTAGTGGAGGTGATGAAATTCCAGTTGAGCTATTTCAAATCCTAAAAGATAATGCTTTGAAAGTGCTGCATTCAATATGCCAGCAAATTTGGAGAACTCAGCAGTGGCCACAGGACTGGAAAAGGTGTTTTCATTCCAATCCCAATGAAAGGCAATGCCAAAGAATATTCAAACTACCACACAATTGCAACCATCTCACATGCTAGCAAAATAATGCTGAAAATTCTCCAAGCCAGGCTTCAATAGTACATGAACCATGAACTTCCAGATATTCAAGTTGGATTTAGAAAAGGCCAGAGGAACCAGAGATCAAATTGCCAACATCTATGATCCAACAGATGTTGGCAATTTAATCTCTAGTTCCTCTGCCTTTTCTAAAATCAGCTTGAAAATCTGGAAGTTCATGGTTCACATATTGCTGAAGCCTGGCTTGGAGAATTTTGAGCATTTCTTTACTAGTGTGTGAGATGAGTGCAATTGTGCAGGAGTTTGAGCATCCTTTGGCATTGCCTTTCTTTGGATTGGAATGAAAACTGACCTTTTCCAGTCCCATGGCCACTGCTGAGTTTTCCAAGTTTGCTGGCATATTGAGTGCAGCACTTTCACAGCACCATTTTTTAGGATTTGAAATAGCTCAACTGGAATTCCATCACCTCCACTAGCTTTGTTTGTAGTGATACTTCCTAAGGCCTACTTGACTTCATATTCCAGGATGTCTGGCTCTAGGTAAGTGTGAGTGATCACACCATCGTGATTGTCTGGGTCGTGAAGATCTTTTTTGTACAGTTCTTCTGTGTATTCTTGTCCCCTCTTCTTAATATCTTCTGCTTCTGTTAGGTCTGTACCATTTCTGTCCTTTATTGAGCCCATCTTTGCATGAAATGCTTCCTTGGCATCTCTAATTTTCTTGAAGAGATCTCTAGTCTTTCCCATTCTGTTGTTTTCCTCTATTTCTTTGCATTGATCACTGAGGAAGACTTTCTTATCTCCTTGCTATTCTTTGGAACTCTGCATTCAAATGGGTATATCTTTCCTTTTCTCCTTTGCTTTTCACTTCTCTTCTTTTCACAGCTATTTGTAAGGCCTCCTCAGACAGCCATTTTGGTTTTTTGCATTTCTTTTTCTTGGGTGTGGGGTAGCTCCTCTCGGCTGCTGCCTTTACTAATATATTTCTTAAGAAAAAGATTCGTTTGATTCTTTTTAAACTGGAGCGAATAAGTTGACTAAGTATTTTCATGATGAACTCTGAGGCTTCCCTATGGCTCAGAGAGCAATGCAAGAAGACCTGAGTTCGATCCCTGGGTCAGGAAGGCATCCTGAAGAAGGTAATGCTCACCACCAGTTCTTACGTAGATTCTCTTTCGTGATTTTGTTTGCCTAAAGTTGATCCTTTAGTTAAGGTTTTATTAACAATATTCCCTGAGGTCTGACATTTTGATAACCATTTGCTTCTACCCTCTATACTTAAAGATACTTTTTTGCTACATTACAGCGCAGTCTTTGGTTTACATTTTGTTTTCTTTAACATCTTAAACACATTGCTCCATTTACTCTGGGGACTAAAGAGTTGCTGACAAAAATTTCTGATGACAATCTCATTTTATGGCCTGTAAGTCACAGAATTGCTTACTTAAATACATATGGGATATTTTTTTTCCTTTGAAGTCCAGAAATTTTACAATTTGTTTTGTGGTTGGCCTTCCTGGATTGACATTCTCAGGTACAAAGTGCACTCTCTCAAGATGTGATTTCAAATCTGTGTGTTTTGTTTCTAGAAAAAATATATTGAGTTATAGTTCTTAATATTGCTTCTGTTCCCTTGCTAGGATTTGTTCTTCAGGGACTCCAATATTCACATTAGATTTATTTTGCCTACTTACATGATTTACTTCTTTCTTTCAGAATTGCTTTAATCTCTTTCTTCATTTGTTCTAGGGTCACTGAGTCCAACTGTTTCCAATTCCATGGACTGTAGCCAGCCAGGCTCCTCTATCCATGGGATTTTCCTGGTAAGAATATTGGAGAGGGTCGCTATTTTTTTCACTGGGGATCTTCTCAATCCAGGGATCGAGTCTGCATCTTCTGCATGTGTCTCCTGCATTACAGGTGGATTCTTTATTTCTGAGCCACCAGGACAGCTGATTTTCCTTCTTTGGAAATTTTAATTATCTGGAGCATGATATTGTTTCAGTTATCTTTTTATTTCAACCAGCTTATTCTTCATTTCTAAAATAACTTTTTCCTTATATTTAAGATTTTTCCTTAATTTTGTCAATGATTTCTGAGTTTTCTAATCCATGTTTATATTGTTCTTTCATGTCTTAAATCACTTTTAATGCTTTTTAGCTTATTTTGATATACAATGTGCAACAGTTTAATTTTTGTTAAGTATGCCAATATAGTGTGTTTTCCTTGTCTTTAGGAATGTATACTATTCCTCTTCATTCTTTTATTGAAACTTTGTATTAATATGATATTTTACCTTCATATACTTCTGTTGCTATTTATATTCTGCATTTTCAAAATGAGGCTTGGTTACTTCAGAGAGTTCTTTCTCCATTTATGTAAACTGAGATTCATGCACATAAATAGAAACACTTAAAAGAAGACATATAGACAAAGTGGTACACCTTCAATACAGGAGGGCATCTGCTTACAGACGGAAGGAGAGTGTAAAGCAGGGATGAAAATAAGAGCAAGCACACACATGAGATAAAAGCAGGGGCTCATGTAGACTAAAGATAATGTTTCCTTAGTTGAGGAGTATCATTTTCATCTTTTGCACCTGAGGTCCTCTCCATGACAAAAGATTTATGGAAAGAATATTTGTTCATTGTACAAAAAAAAAAAGAAAATATAAAAAATGCAAAAAATTTAAATCACCTGTAATTCTACCACTTAGAGATAACCACTGGGAACATTTTGAAATATTTTAAAAAATATTTTGTCCTGTGTGTGTGTGTGTGTGTTCTGCAATGTTTACAGTTTGGGCTCTCCTTAATCACATGAGAACTTACAATTTTAATTACATAGATTCTAATGCCCATGCATTCTCACTTGATATTACTATATTTGAGTTTTCTAATTCATGCTTATGCTGTTTCTTTTGTGTCCTAAATAATTTTCTTAATGACTTTTAACTTACTTTGAAGTAAGATATAATAGTTTCAATCACACGTATGGTTATAGTGTGCTTTCTTTGTCTTTCAGAATATTACGCTATTCCTTTTCATTTTTTCTTATTATAACTTTTTATGGTTATTTGACCTTGATACATTTTGGTTGCTTATTTTTATGTGAAATTTACTTTGTATTTTAGAATAAAGCTTGGTGCACATATCTTGCTAACTTCAAAGAACTCTCCATTGATATAACTAAAAATGCCTTTTGAAGTATGCCTTCAAAACCATGATTAATAATAACTGTATAGACGCTTATTGAATGTTGGTGTAATAATTTATTCATTTGTTATTTAAAATTTATATCATGAAAATTCATGACTGACTCCAATTTGCTATTATACATAAGGCTGTGATTGACATTTTTGTACATACATATATGTACAAATAATTAATTAATGCTTCAGATTTCATTCCTAGAAGTTGAATTGTAGTTTATAGGCCATATATTTCCATATTGCTAATAGGAAGGTTCAAAGTTTGTTTTAAAAAATTAGAAGAGTATCAAAGTGTTCATTTCATCACCATTATAATTTGTCAATTTGATAGGTGAAAATTATATCTTTTTAAATATAGATTTTTTTATTAAAAAGTTGAATTTAATCATATTTTATTGGTGTTTTCAGTTTCTTCTATTTGAAATTTTGGTAGTTTATTTTGTAAGCTATTTTGTAAGTTATTTTCCACTCCCAGAACACCCCAAATCTTCTCAGCCTTCCTATCTCACTAAATGGCACGTCCACTCATCCAAGTCCTATCCAGTGAACCATGACTCTTCTTGTTTCTCATGTCTGTTGTCATTTACATTCAATCATTTCCCAATTTCTGTAGGTTACAGTTCAAAAACCAAACCTTCTGGACTAAAATCTGCCCACTTTTTCATCTCCACTGCTGCCATTCTAGTCTAATTTACCTGGTCTCTGACCTTCTACGCTCCATCTACCCTTCCTCCACACTGCAGCCATGGTGATATTCAAGTACGCTGCTAAGTCACTTCAGTCGTGTCCAGCTCTGTGTGACCCCGTAGACGGCAGCCCACCAAGTTCCTCCATCCCTGGGATTCTCCAGGCAAGAACACTGGAGTGGGTTGCGGTTCTCTCTAACTCTTTTTTAAAAATATTTATTATTTGGCTGTGATGGGTCTCAGTTCTGGCATGCATGATCTTCGTTCACCACACGTGAACTCATAGTTGCAGCATGTGGGATCTAGTTCCCTGACCAGGGATTGAAACCAAGTTCCCTGCATTGGAAGGATGGAGTCTAAACTTCTGGACCACCAGGGAAGTCCCCTCTATAGTCCTTTATGCATAGAAGGGTCTTCCAAAATCAAAATATTCTACTAACTCTTTTATGAATGTCTTAACTATATTCTAATATAGTATGTTTTCATTATTATTCTTTTCCAGAAATATGGACATTTTTGTTTGTATTTTTCCTTTGATATGAGTTAACTTCTTTCAAATTTCCTGGTGAAAGAGTCCTTTTTTGTTATCATTTTAACTAATTGAGGATTTATTGCCTTGTGGTCTAATAAAGCTTGCATTACTGTTTTTTTAACTTATTTTTAAACTAATATTAACTAATTTAATAGATGTTTATGTATACTTGAAAACAAGGTATATTTTGTGTTATCAGGATAAATATTTAAGATATATCTGTATATTTTATATTATGGTTTTCGGGTTTTCTATGTTCTTCCTGACATTTTGTCTTCTTGATCCATCTAGATCTGAGCAAGGTGTACAAAAGTTTCCTATTTTTAATATGTGTCTGTTTCTCTTTCATCTCCTATCATTCTGCCCTATGAAAGCTGTACTGGTAGTTGGTGAATAGATATTAATATCTTCATTGTGAATGGTAGCCTTTAGCATTACAGAGTGTCCTACTTTGTAATGCTGAATTCTTCTCAGCCTGAATTCTACCTTGTTTTAGATCAAGATCATGGCCCCTGCTTTCTTCTTACTTGCCTTTATTTGACATATTTTTGCACATACTTTTATCTTTAGTGCTTTCAATTCACTTTATTTTAGTTATGTCTTTTGCATATAGCATAAAGTTGAATTTTGCTTCCTTAGTCAATCTGAAAATCTTTTTCTTATATTATGTAAGTTAAGCTCACTAATATGCATTGATATAACTAATACAGTTGGTCACAGTTCTGTAACAGTATTAAGTTTTATAAGTAAGTATGAATATATTCCATTATATTAGTAGCTTGCTTTGCTATCTTTTCCCTGCTTATTTCCATTGCTATTTGTGAAGATTTGAACTCTTCTTCCTAATGGTTAGCTTTACCCAAATACCCTTCTATAACCATACTTTTGTTCCAAAACGAGTATTATTTACGTTAATGTCAGAAGGTACCTGTTTCTTTTCCTCCTTCTTTAGTATAATCTCAGTGCTGATGCCCGTTGAACAAAATACACTTAAAATTCACGTTCTTCATTTATCAGATTTAAATATATCTTTTTATCCTAACACCAGTGGATCAATCAACAAGTTCACTCTACTCACCTTTTACTCTCGCCATTCTCCTTTCATTTTTTAATTGATCACATTATTTCTCCAACATCAGAACCTGCAATATGCACACAGTGTTTTGTCATTTTTATCTTCTTCTTTTAGATTTTAAATGCTTTCAGCCGTAACCCCAGACTTTATAAAGAAGCTTCTCCAGATATTATGTTTTACTGAAACTCTTTTTATAGAGGATTCCTCAGGAAAGGTTTATTGAAATAAATTCTTTCATGTATTGCATGATTATAACTCTTTACAGCCCCTGTACTAAGAGGATATTTGGCTGGGTATAAAACCATTGGTTCACATTTCCATTTTTGAGTACTTTAACTGCATTATTTTATTGTTTTATAGTTTAAGATATTGCTGCTGAGAAATCTGAAGCTATTCTCATTTTCTTTCCCTTATTAGTTACTTGATTTGTATGTGTGGCCAAGGGAAGGGGGTGGAGTTGGGGGTGTGTGTCCAGATTTCCAAAGGTAATTTTTCCTTATCTTTAAAATCTAATATTTTGCTCTGCAATGTCCTAGTATTATTTTCACCATTTATAAAATACTTTTAAAGCTATATTTCCTACCAACAGCCTATTTAATTCTCTGAAACTTTTCCATTAGACACCTTGAAATAATGGCATATATCTGCAGCTTACAACTCCTTTGCTTCTACTCCCCTTTAGCCCTTTGCAATTATCCTCTTACCAAAAAAAAAAAAAAGAAAGAAAGAAAAAATTAAATGACAGTGAACAGGAAGAAGTTCATCCAAAATATTTATTATTGGAGTTTCTGCTAAGGTCTCCCTAGATGAAATTTTAATCTATCAATATGCTTGTACAGTACCAAATTCTGTACAGAATGGCCCAATGGTACTGTATAATCTTTATCTCCAGAAAATACTTGTACACAATTTACTAAAAAGAAGGCATTAAATGTATATTATGTATATTTTATAAAGCTTTCCAACCAATGAGCACTGAAACCAACATCATTTTCAGGATAATTTTTAAACAGCCAGAAAACTTTATGAACTTGATATCTTTCTCAGAACTATTGTACTTCTTTTGTTTTCAACTAAACTTATAGCAAATATTTTCTGCCTTGAAATTGGATGCAGTATGTCTAAGGCATACTCTTCTGAACCTTCTTAGAACTCCTGGTTCCATGGTCTACAAGAGTTCCACTGGATACAAAGACAAACAGATTGTTTCTCCTTATATAACTTAGTCTCACTTATTGGGTTCTACTCAGTAAATACCCATTCATTCTGGTCTTAAACTCAGAGCCTATATATTTTCTCAGATGTACATGTTTTTTAGGCTGGAAACTTTCCATGTTGAATTCAATGAATTTTATGAATTCAGTCATAAATATTTCTAGTTTTAAAAATTAATCAGGACTGTTTTACACAGGCAGCAGAGACAGGGCACTTTTCTTTCCCTTCTATCAAAAATATACCAAAATGAATAAAAAGAACTGAAAATAGAGCATATTTAGTTCTTAATAAAAGCTGAAAACAGCAGTAATCACACACACATACACACAGGTGCACATAAAAATATGTGCGTGATTAAAAGTCTTTGAAGCAAATCATAAGAGGGCATAGAGTTACAATATGTTCCCTTTTTTCTTTTTAATCTCTAGAGGATGATAAATGAGACAATTCTAAATGGCACTATAACAAACTCTCGATAAATAGATGAGGACTGGCAAAGGGACAGAAGCGAGCCATGAGAAAAGTCTAAAAACACTTGGGGCTTTATCCCCAGAACTGCCCTTCGGTAATGAGCAGTATAGACTCAGAGGGAGGAATTCCTGCCCTGGGCTCAACAGTGTAGAGAAGTCCCTTAGAGCTTTTCTATTAGGCCTGACATGTACACACTACTTTATTTAAAATGGATAACCAACAAAGACCTACTGTATAGCACAGGGAACTCTGCTCAATGTTATGTAACAACCAAAATGGGAAAAAAAATTGAAAAAGAATGGATACATGTATATATATAACTGAATCACTTTGTTGTACACCTGAAACTATCACAACATTTTTAGTCAACTATATTAAAAAAAAGAAATGCACAAAAGTAAATTCATTTGCACACATATAGCTCTGACACAAAGAATCCAGTGCTCGGCACTGGAACCACACTACTAAACATCAGCTCTTCTGACTCTGGGAGACACTTTTGTGGAAAGCATCTCAATACCCTGAAATAAAAGATGGTGGTGCTTCACAGTTCAAGGAGGATACTGGTAGCCAAAGCACCTAGGGAAGGTAGAAAGACTAGTTAACTCATAAAATATTCCATCTCAGATACTGTGAATATAATATTTCTTACTCAATAAAGATCTGTTTTCCAACAGTGTCAAACATCTAAGTTACCACTTTTCTTCACTCTCCCCTTTGTTCAAGAAGTACTCACAAACTCATTGCAGGGACTAAGGAATGTTTTACAAAACTGGACAATTCACATTCATCTTATAGTTCTATAAATGTAGGTCTGGATGTAACACGGGCAAGCGTGCTTAACCACTTGTCCTGCCTGACTCTTTGTGACCCTGTGGACCCTACCCACCAGGCTCCTCTGTCCATGGGATTCTCTAGGCAGAATACTGGAGTGGGTTGCCATGCCCTGCTCAAGGGGATCTTCCCAACCCAGGGACTGAATCCTGGTCTCTTACATCTCCTGCATTGGCAGGCGAGTTCTTTACCACCAGCACCACCTGGGAAGCACATGCTTGAAACTAAATACAGATTCCCTGGCATAGAAATTGAACACTGGAATTGTGAGTAGTTTTATTTTAATAAAATATTTACTAAGATTTACTTTCTGTAAAAAGTGGTTGCTGGCCACAGTAGCTCAAAGTTTCATCTCATTTAAAAGGGGCTTGGAAAGAATTGAGCAATGCATCCTATGTTTTATGTGCTTTAGTCTGGGAATGAGATTTTCCTTTCTTTCAGCTGGAGTAACTTTTGGGCTTTCCAAGTGGCTCAGTGGTAAAGAATCCATCTGCCAAGCTGGAGACACAGGAGATACAAGTTTGATCCTTGGGTCAGGAAGACACCCTGGAGAAGGAAATGGCAATCAACTTCAGTATTCTTGCCTGGGAAATCCCGTGGATAGAGAAGCCTGGTGGACTACAGTCCACAGGGGTCTCAAAGAATATGACATGACTTAGCAAAGGTCCATCTAGTCAAGGCTATGGTTTTTCCAGTGGTCATGTATGGATATGAGAGTTGGACTGTGAAGAAAGTTGAGTGCCGAAGAATTGATGCTTTTGAACTGTGGTGTTGGAGAAGACTCTTAAGAGTCCCTTGGACTGCAAGGAGATCCAACCAGTCCATTCTGAAGGAGACCAGCCCTGGGATTTCTTTGGAAGGAATGATGCTAAAGCTGAAACTCCAGTACTTTGGCCATCTGATGCGAAGAGTTGACTCATTGGAAAAGACTCTGATGCTGGGAGGGATTGGGGGCAGGAGGAGAAGGGGACGACAGAGGATGAGATGGCTGGATGGCATCACTGACTCAATGGACGTGAGTCTGAGTGAACTCTGGGAGTTAGTGATAGACAGGGCGGCCTGGCATGCTGCAATTCATGGGGTCGTAAAGAGTCAGACACGACTGAACGACTGAACTGAACTGAACTAGCGAATAAACACCCACAGCAAAATATTCCAGCATTGAAAGATTTTAAAGAACTGTAGAATTTTAGATTCTAAGAGACAGTGAAAGCATATCTGAGAAGAGCACTTTGGAGAAAACATAAAATATTTGTTTTTACCAATAAAATGAGTTATATGTTAACCCATTAGAAATTTGCTAGGGCTGCCATAACAGAGTACCACAAAGTAGGGACTAAACCAACAGAAAGTTGTCTCATGGTTCTGTAGCCTGGAAGTCTAGGATTCAGGTGTTGGCAGGGTTGGTTCCTTCTGACAGCTGTCAGGAAGAATCCATTCCATGTTCGTCTCCTAGCTGCTGGTGGTTTGCTGGCAATCTTTGTCCTTTCTTGGCTTGAAGATGCATCACCCCGATGTGTGCCTTCATCTTTATCATATTCTGTGTCTGTGTGAGTATGTCCGCATTCAAATTTTCCCTGTACTATAAGGACACCAGTCATATTGGATAAGGTTTCACCCTACTACAGTAGGACCATATCTTAATTAAATACATTGGCAATGACCCTTTTTACAAGCAAGGTCATAAAAATTTGAGGTACTGGGGTTGTTCATTTCAGTTCAGTTGCTCAGTCATGTCCAACTCTTGGTGACCCCATGAACTGCAGCATGCCAGGCCTCCCTGTCCATCACCAACTCTCAGAGTTTACCCAAACTCATGTCCATTGAGTCAGTGATGCCATCTAACCATCTCATCCTCTGTCGTCCCCTTCTCCTCCTGTCTTCAATCTTTCCCAACATCAGGGTCTTTTCAAATGAGTCAGCCACCTCAGGTGGCCAAAATACTGGAGTTTCAGCTTTAACATCAGTCCTTCCAATGAAAACCCAGGACTGATTCCCCTTAGGATGGACTAGTTGAATTTCCTTGCAGTTCAAGGGACTCTAAAGAGTCTTCTCCAACACCACAGTTAAAAAGCATCAATTCTTCGGCGCTCAGCCCTCTTTATAGTCCAACTCTCACATCCATACATGACTACTGGAAAAACCATAGCCTTGACTAGATGGACCTTTGTTGACAAAGCAATGTCTCTGCTTTTTAATATGCTGTCCAGGTTGGTCATAACTTTCATTTCAAGGAGTAAGCATCTTTTAATTTCATGGCTGCAGTCACCATCTGCAGTGATTTTGGAGCCCAGAAAAATTGTCAGCCACTGTTTCCACTGTTTCCCCATCTATTTGCTGTGAAGTGATGGGACCGGATGCCATGGTCTTCATTTTCTGAATGTTGTGCTTTAAGCCAACTTTTTCACTCTCCTCTTGCACTTTCATCAAAAGGCTCTTTTATTCTTCTTCACTTTCTGCCATAAGGGTGGTGTCATCTGCATATCTGAGGTTATTCATATTTCTCCCAGCAATCTTGATTCCAGCTTGTGCTTCATCCAACCCAGCATTTCTCATGATGTACTCTGCATATAAGTTAAATAAGCAGGGTGACAATATACAGCCTTGATGTACTCCTTTTCCTATTTGGAAACAGTCTGTTGTTCCATGTCCAATTCTAACTGTTGCTTCCTGACCTGTACACAGGTTTCTCAAGAGGCAGGTCAGGTGTTCTGGCATTCCCATCTTCCACAGTTTATTGTGATCCATGCAGTCAAAGGCTTTGGCATAGTCAACAAAGCAGAAATAGATGCTTTTCTGGAACTCTCTTGCTTTTTCAATGGTCCAGAGAATGTTGGCAATTTGATCTCTTGTTCCTCTGGCCTTTTCTAAAACCAGCTTGAACATCTGGAAGTTCATGGTTCACGTATTGCTGAAGCCTGGCTTGGAGAATTTTGAGCATTACTTTACTAGCATGTGAGATGAGCACAATTGTGTGGTAGTTTGAGCATTCTTTGGCATTGCCTTTCTTTGGGGTTGGAATGAAAACTGACTTTCCAGTCCTGTGGCCATTGATGAGTTTTCCAAATTTGCTGGCATATTGAGTGCAGCACTTTGAAAGCATCATCTTTTAGGATTTGAGATAGCTCAACTGAAATTCCATCACCTCCACTAGCTTTGTTCGTAGTGATACTTCCTAAGGCCCACTTGACTTCACATTCTAGAATGTCTGGCTCTAGGGGAGTGATCACACCATCATGATTTTCTAGGTTGTGAAGATCTTTTTTGTATAGTTCTTCTGTGTATTCTGGCCACCTCTTCTTAATATCTTCTGTTTTTGTTAGGTCCATACCATTTCTGTCCTTTATTGAGCCCATCTTTGCATGAAATGTGCTCTTGCCATCTCTAATTTTCTTGAAGAGATCTCTAGTCTTTCCTATTCTATTGTTTTCCTCTATTTCTTTGCACTGTTCGCTGAGGAAGGCTTTCTTATCTCTCCTTGCTATTCTCTGGAACTCTGCGTTCAAATGGGTATATCTTTTCTTTTCTCCTTTGCTTTTCTCTTCTCTTCTTTTCACAGCTATTTGTAAGGCCTCCTCAGACAGCCATTTGGCTTTTTGCATTTCTTTTTCTTGGGGATCAGCTTGATCCCTGTCTCCTGTACAATGTCACAGACCTCCATCCATAGTACATCAGGCACTCTGTCTATCAAATCTAGTCCCTTAAATTTATTTCTCACTCCCACTGTATAATCATAAGGGATTTGATTTAGGTCATACCTGAATGGTCTAGTGGTTTTTCCCACTTTCTTCAATTTAAATCTGAGTACTGGGGTTGGGCATAAATAGATTTGGGGAGGACATGATTCAGTATGTAACACATTTATAAAATTTAGCAGTTATTTTATTTCACTAAAATAAACTGAAAATTTAGTATTCAGTCTATAACACATTTATAAACATTTATACAACTTAAAAATTTTATAACACATTTATAAAACTTTCACTTATAAAGCTTTCAAAATGAAAATAATGATAAATAGGGACTAGAAAGGTGGTCTATTGTAACATTACATTCATAACACATATTATGCAAAATCTCAATTATGTGTTTATTGCTTTGCTAAAAGGAAGTCAATACAAATAAATTTAATGAATATATATATAAGAATTTATTAACTATGTGTGGCTTTATTATATTACTCATATAAACATTGCTAAGCCATCATCAGAACACCCAGATATGCACAATAAATTCAATTATTCTTTGGAATTTTGATTTTTCAGTCACATGAAAACAATTGCTTTACAAGTATTTTTCTAAATTTTGCTTTTATGAAAGTACTGTTAAAGAGAAAAAGTATTCAATGAGTCTTGCTAAAGATGACAGTTCAGTTCCATTCAGTTCACTCGCTCAGTCCTATCCGACTCTTTGCGACCCCATGAATCGCAGCACGCCAGGCCTCCCTGTCCATCACCAACTCCCGGAGTTCACTCAGACTCACGTCCATTGAGTCGGTGATACCATCCAGCCATCTCATCCTTTGTCGTCCCCTTCTCCTCCTGCCCCTAATCCCTCCCAGCATCAGAGTCTTTTCCAATGAGTCAGCTCTTCGCATGAGGTGGCCAAAGGAAGACTTTAATCAGGACTATCAAAAAGGTATAGAGGCCACTGCAAGGGGATTTTACAGTGAGGGAGAGACTGGTCTCAATTCCAAAGAGGCAGGTGGAAACATAGCCAAGGAACAGGGTGAGGTGGGGCAATGGATGGAAAGTTACTAAGGGGGAAACATCAAGCATAAGGGAGATTCTGGCTAAACTGACTAACAGGATCCACACTAAAGACAAGCCTCAGTGATCTTAATACTCCAATTGAACTTAAGAAAAAATTTATACTAAAATTAATCAAAATAAATAACTGTGTATTACCTGAAAGCAACTTAAAATTTAAAAATGAGAAGGATTTGCTCTACCAGGTATTAGAAATTTGTTATAAAAAATGTAATCAATTAAACTGTTTCTGAGAGAATAGGGGAAAAGAAATCAATGGAATACATTAAAGATTCCAGAAACAGACAAGTAAGGATTTACTGGATATACTATGTATTAAAACTAGCATTTTTCTATCAATGAGGGGGAAAGGATGGATTAAAAATGAATAACATTGGAACAATTTGATCTTGACTCAAAAGTATTATATTCTTATACCAAAAATCTCAAATGAATTAATGATGTAATTGGAAGAAAATAGTAATAAAATATAAAGAATATTTAGAAAGCTATTTTTATAATTTTAAAGTGGCAACCAGCTTTCCAAGGAAAAGTTTAATAGATTGGATTACATAAAAATTATAATACACAATAAGACAATTGAAATTATGTTAATGAGCATGACCATGTATGAAAGAATATATAAATGTTCAAAAAACACTTTAAATGTTGTTTAGGTTGATTTTTTAGCTATGAAATTGTTTAGGACTTATAGATGAACATTTTCAGTGACAATATGAGAGCAAATTATACACTGATTTTTTAAACATCAATTTGATCATATAATTTGAGGTTAATAATTTAGATAGTTATATAGGAAAATAATTAGATGAGTGTGTGAAAGTATATGTACTAGGGTGCTTATTGCGATTTTGTTCATATTTTATTTACTTGTAAGAACTTAATGTCTGATATTAGGGCATTGATAACCATTTTAAATGGTTGACATTAAAAAAGTGTACATGTCACATTAATAAGAGGAAAAGAGCAGGTTATGCAAAGCACTTAAGGCAGGTAACTTCTAAGACTATTTTTTTCATGGATGCATAGCCAAATTATCAGTAGTAGTCCTCTCTAGATAGAGGAGAAAATATGTATATTTATTTTCTTCCTCATGATTTTCTGAAAAAGTTTGTAGTGAGCATGAATTTTTCTTAGAAAAGATGACATGGCTATTTTCATTAAAATAATTTAATGAAATAAATAATAAATGAACTAATCCTTTTATGTATTGAATTACATACACTATTTATTTTGCTAGTGTCCGTGGACATTTTCCAAGCCACTTTGAGTGGCTTGATCATTTTTTGCATTTGTAATTCTCCCCAAAATTGACTTTGCACTCTTTTTTGATAATTTTATTTCAAATCATATGCATCACTTGGGAGTTGTTAAAATATTTAAATAAATGATTGAAATTTGAAAACAGCACATGCAGTTGCCATAATTGCTATATTTTTAATTTCCCCACTTTATCCTTAATGAACATCATGCCTTTTCTGCTTTTTGTGATTCAGCATACCAGTGATCTCCTTTGAACCAGGAATATGGGAAATTCCCTTCCCACACAGAGCTAAGTAAAGTATATGTGCATTGGCCTCTTGTTGTATTATAATTAGCTTGCTAAACTTACACAGGATATTAATCTACCCTTTTATAGTTCATTAAGTACATTATTAGGTTTGTTCATATTTTACATTCACAGCACTCCTGAAAACAGTTATTTCTCATATAGTTATTAAATCCAAACAACCAAACGAAACACTCAAAAATAAAGTTGTCTCTAGTTCAAACTCCAGAGAGAATTTAATATAATAGGTGAAGCCATGGGAGGTCCAGTTTCCAATCAGAACTGTTTCCTCAAGTTCTAAGTCAATTTCATAAAACCTGGGATAGTCAGAAAGTAACTAATTTTACCCTTTAATTTTGCCACGCTATATCTGAATTTTCAAAATGGTATTACCAAAACTAGGTTTTAATTTAGTTGACGTTGCAAGTATACCTTAGAATTTACCAAGTGAACTACATTTCTTGTTACCATCTAAAGCAAATTCACTTATTGATAATGTTTCCTTTTTCCTGTCAATATGGTATGTTTCTCTGCATTCATGCATTCATATTAAACATTCATAAAGAACATGAATGGGGTATGTAGTATACCCTTTTGTTGATTTTTCTTAGTCACTGAGTTGTATTCAACAATTTTGCAATTCCATGGGCTATACTTGGTCAGGCTCCTCTGTCCATGGGATTTCCCAGTAAAGCACACTGGAGTGGGTTGCCATTTTCTTCTCAGGGGATCTTCCCGACCCAGGTATAGAATCCGTGTCTCCGCATTGGCAGGCACATTCTTTACCACTGAGCCACCAGGGAAGCCCCACTATTCCCTTCAATAACATGTAAAATAGAAAACGCAGGTGCTGCTGTTGCCATTCAAAGCAAGAACAAACACACACGGAAGTCCTCCTCTTTTTCTTAATACATCTCTCTAAGTTCTCTGAATCCTTCTTTCAAACTGTATGTAGGACTTCTGTTTCCTCATCATTGCTCCATGCACCACCTGGATATTTTCAAAAGCCTCCACGTTGGTCTTCCTTTCTTCTGTCCTTCCTGCACACTGCACCATAATCGTCTTTGTCAATTCATTTTTGTGCATGTCACTTGGGCTATAAAACCATCCATGGCTCTCTTCTTCTCCCTGACAAGAGTCCAGCTCTTGAGCTCACACACTACAGTCTTCATAAAGGAGCTTCTTCTTATCTTCAGCCTCTTCATCCACCATCCAGCTCCACACCTCTGTGGATCTGCACAGATTGTTACCTCTACCTGGGATGCCCTCCTGTCACACCACTGTCAATCTACCTAATGACATCTTGTCTGTTGTTTAAACTTTTCAAACACCTAGGGATACAAACATCATTTGAGATATTTATTCAAAGTGCCCCCAAACTTGAGATCCTGAGAACCTAAGAATTTTTGATAAAACTAATGGACACTGCACCAATAATTTTCAAGCTGCCCATTAGAATGACTCCTCTTGGAGAAGGCTGGGGAAACAAGATATCTGGACAATGGTGCAATTTAAGTACTTATCAGGTAATTTTCCTCCTAATATTCAGAAAGAACTGAGAACAGCTGCACTAAACTTTGAGAACTATGTTTTAAAAACTGTGTTCAGGCAACAACCCTTTTGTGAAGAATTCCTTGATTCTTGAGACAGAATAAATCACTCTCCCACAAGACTGATCCCCTTCTAGAATAAAATCCTTAAAACAGCTATACCTTGTTTGCTTTTGCAATCTCAACACCTATCTAATTTCATGAGAAAATGTTCTCTCTATCTGCCTTTCTGTGTCTCTGTGTCTGTCTCTCTGCCTTTCTCTGTTTCTGTTTCTGTCTTCTCTCTCTCTTGCCTTCTCTTGTTCATGAAACTTTTGCAAAAACCCTTTGGAGTTAAAGTTATATTAGCATTCTTTGCCAGATCAGCTAACCAGTCAGAACCCATCCTATCAAAAAATCAATTAATCAATAACAACCATTTTGTTCAGCACTTAATTCTGGTAGATAAGGACATACAAATGAGTAGAGAAAATGTAATTATCTTTAGAGAGTATGAATATCCTTTTTAACTAAAAAATAATCTTCACAATATTTATCCCATTCCCCTTGGGTTGGGACGATACCATGGAGGAGAAAATGGCAACCCACTCCAGTGTGCTTTACTGGGAAATCCCATGGACAGAGGAGCCTGGCAGACTACAGTCCATGGAGTTGCAGAGTCAGACACAACTGAGCGACAGAGGGCACACACACACCAGCTCCTAAAGGCAGCATTAGTTATAGTTACATCTTTCAGCTCTACTCTTTTCTCGAATGTCTGAGTGTGAGATTGAACACATTCTATTTGGTAAAGGTCTCTGACATTTCTTTGCTCTGAAGACTCTTTTAAACATCCATAGTGTTCTTCCTTTTTTTCTTCAATATTGACTGATGATAGCCTAAAATTTTGGATCAAAAGGCTATTCTCTTAATGACCTTCAGAGTTAAATTTCCCACACCAAGAAGAAAAAATACCATCATCCCAGCATTTTCTGGATACCACCCTTTCTCCCATAACTTCCACTTAAAGGACTGGCCCTATAAAAATACTTTATAAGTTTATTAAGATGAACACAACAAGTAGAGCAAAAGCAAGAAAGAGAAAGCAGCACAGGAAAGGAGTGGGCAGAAGCAACAACAAAGAATAATGGAAAACAAACAAACAAACAAAGACTAATGACAACCTAGAGGAGTGGGATGGGGTGGGAGGTGGGAGGGAGGTTCAACAGGGAGGGGACATACCTAAGGTTGATTCATATCGATGTATAGGAGAAACCAACACAACATTGTAGAGAAATTATCCTTCAATTAAATATAAATAAATAAAATGTTTTCAGGTGGTTAAGTCCATGAGGAACAGGAAAAGGGGGAGAGTCTGGAATGAAGTGGAGAAAACAGGTCCAATACAGGGAAAATTTTGCTTGGGAGAAAGGTAACCTCAGCCTAGATAATATTTTGGGAAACATAAATTGTGAAAAGAATACTGGAATAGCCATACAGTCACACAAGCATTTCTCACATAGATACAGTCATAGCCATGGAAAGATCAAGAGAAGTGTTTGCCAATGCTACTAATTGTTTTCATTAAGCGATTATGTGCTTGCCTGAACTTTGGGCACATGCTGTTATTTGTATGAAATGTTTACCACACACACTTGGTCCAGGTCCTCAAATATTTCATCAAAATGTTTTTATGCTCTGGAAAGCTCAAGTGTGGATGATAATTTTCCTTTGTCAAATGTAAAAACAAATTTTACTTTAGATTCAGATACCTGTATTCTTATATTATTATTTACATGGTGTTTATTTGTATCTATTTACATATATTAATTTTATATTTTATCTTATCATTCTTATATTATTAATATATTATAGTATATTATATTATTCTTAATTCTTCAGTACCCATATGTAAGATGTTTCCTAGGTTTGGAGAAAATATCCAGCTAGTTGCTATCTAAAAATTAAGACTATGTTTATGAGGAGGTCGCTTTAACATAGTCAGGCCAACATGTGATCTGTAAAGGACTGTTTCAAAGTAAATTGGTAGTTCTGGCAGTCTAAAAGTTATGTAAACGGAAACCTCTGGATTCTTTTTGTTGTTGTTGTTGTTGCATGGTATGACTTGTGGAATCTTAGTTCCCCCATCAGGGATTGAACCCGGGCTCTTGGCAGTGAAAGCACAGAATCCTAACCACTGGATGGTCAAAGATTCTGCTTTTGGATTTCTTTTGGCTTGATTCAGACTTTATGGCCTAACCATTAACTAGAAACAAAGAGATATAATTTTTGTTAAAATGGTCCTGAACTGATAAATTAAGTTTCATACTGAAACAGAATTTGATGCCATATCAAAGAAACTGAAGATACTTACCAAGTTAGATAATTCAGTACAAGGTAGCCAACTCTGACTTCTTTATTGTATCACTTCAATGATGGACAGCCACTAGCTGACTGATTTTTTTTTAAATAACAGAAATTTACTTTCTCACAGTCCTGCAGACCGCAAGTCCAAGATCAAGGTGGTAGCAGGTTCAGTTTCCTCTGAGATCTCTCTCTTTGGCTTGCAGATGGCCATCTTTTTGCTGTGTCCTCCCATGGTCCTCTCTCTGTGTTTGCTGTGTGTCCTAATTCTTATTCTAGCTCTCAGACTCCAAATTGAAATCACAATAATAGTAAAACTAGTATAAAGGAAACTTAAATATTGAGAGTTTTGGCCTAATGAAGAGTTTATAGAATAGATATTTGTCATTTGTAGTTGTCTCTAAGCTACCATGAACCTCATTTTCATATTTTTGTTGTCCTGGAATTGTAAACCTTTCCAAGTTAGAATTTGAAAATTTTATGTAGTCATTCTTTGTGTAAGGTGCAGTTTCTACTAACTAGATGCATTTGTATGAGATTTAACTCAGAAGCATGTAGTAAGGAGCCAGGTCTGGAGTGACAGAAATGGAGAGCTTGTATCCGAGACTGACAGCAGATATGGCAGTTTTCCTGTCCAGTGCAGCTCTAGACTTGGTAGTAGAAAAAGCCTGAAGTCAGTAAAATTACTGTGGCTCTGATGTGAGCAGTTCTTCAGTGTGATGCTTGGAATTATTACTGTAAGTTCAACCTAGAATCTATTCCCTCAGTCTTTTCAAAAGTTTTGTTACATTTCTAATATTTCTTAATAATCCACTACTAGTTGAACCAACTAGAGTAAATTCTGTTATCTCCAACCAAGTTTCTATGTTGGAATAGAGAACTGTAATTTAACAGTAGTACATCTAGTGGCTATTGTTTCATTTTCCAGAAAACAAAAATATTGTAGGCTCCTCCTTCCCTGTGTTAACATTTTATGATGGACTACAATACTATTTGTTTGCTAGTTCTTAACCAGGGCTTCATTATATGTTAGAAATAAGTGTTAAAATAATTGGACAAGACGGCTTCACAGCTGAATTCTACCAAAAATTTAGAGAAGAGCTGACACCTATCCTGCTCAAACTCTTCCAGAAAATTGCAGAGGAAGGTAAACTTCCAAACTCATTCTATGAGGCCACCATCACCCTAATACCAAAACCTGACAAAGATCCCACAAAAAAAGAAAACTACAGGCCAATATCACTGATGAACATAGATGCAAAAATCCTTAACAAAATTCTAGCAATCAGAATCCAACAACACATTAAAAAGATCATACACCATGATCAAGTGGGCTTTATCCCAGGGATGCAAGGATTCTTCAATATCCGCAAATCAATCAATGTAATACACCACATTAACAAATTGAAAAATAAAAACCATATGATTATCTCAATAGATGCAGAGAAAGCCTTTGACAAAATTCAACATCCATTTATGATAAAAACTCTCCAGAAAGCAGGAATAGAAGGAACATACCTCAACAAAATAAAAGCTATATATGACAAACACAACAAACATTATCCTCAATGGTGAAAAATTGAAAGCATTTCCTCTAAAGTCAGGAACAAGACAAGGGTGACCACTTTCACCATTACTATTCAACATAGTTTTGGAAGTGTTGGCCACAGCAATCAGAGCAGAAAAAGAAATAAAAGGAATCCAAATTGGAAAAGAAGAAGTAAAACTCTCACTATTTGCAGATGACATGATCCTCTACATAGAAAACCCTAAAGAATCCACCAGAAAATTACTAGAAATAATCAATGACTACAGTAAAGTTGCAGGATATAAAATCAACACACAGAAATCCCTTGCATTCCTATACACTAATAATGAGAAAACAGAAAGAGAAATTAAGGAAACAATTCCATTCACCATTGCAACGGAAAGAATAAAATACTTAGGAATATATCTACCTCAAGAAACTAAAGACCTATATATAGAAAACTATAAAACACTGGTGAAAGAAATCAAAGAGGACACTAATAGATGGAGAAATATACCATGTTCATGGATTGGAAGAATCAATATAGTGAAAATGAGTATACTACCCAAAGCAATTTATAGATTCAACGCAATCCCTATCAAGCTACCAACAGTATTCTTCACAGAGCTAGAACAAATAATTTCACAATTTGTATGGAAATACAAAAAACCTCGAATAGCCAAAGCAATCTTAAGAAAGAAGAATGGAACTGGAGGAATCAACCTACCTGACTTCAGGCTCTACTACAAAGCCACAGTTATCAAGACAGTATGGTACTGGCACAAAGACAGAAATATTGATCAATGGAATAAAATAGAAAGCCCAGAGATAAATCCACGCACATATGGACACCTTATCTTCGACAAAGGAGGCAAGAATATACAATGGATTAAAGACAATCTCTTTAACAAGTGGTGCTGGGAAATCTGGTCAACCACTTGTAAAAGAATGA
>NW_011494956.1:2454127-2466826 GCF_000754665.1 Bison bison bison
AAAATATACAAGCAACTCCTACAGCTCAACTCCAGAAAAATAAACGACCCAATCAAAAAATGGGCCAAAGAACTAAATAGACATTTCTCCAAAAAAGACATACAGATGGCTAACAAACACATGAAAAGATGCTCAACATCACTCATTATCAGAGAAATGCAAATCAAAACCACTGAGGTACCATTTCACACCAGTCAGAATGGCTGCGATCCAAAAGTCTACAAATAATAAATGCTGGAGAGGGTGTGGAGAAAAGGGAACCCTTTTACACTGTTGGTGGGAATGCAAACTAGTACAGCCACTATGGAGAACAGTGTGGAGATTCCTTAAAAAACTGGAAATAGAACTGCCTTATGATCCAGCAACCCCACTGCTGGGCATACACACTGAGGAAACCAGAAGGGAAAGAGACACGTGTACCCCAATGTTCATCGCAGCACTGTTTATAATAGCCAAGACATGGAAGCAACCTAGATGTCCATCAGCAGATGAATGGATAAGAAAGCTGTGGTACATATACACAATGGAGTATTACTCAGCCATTAAAAAGAATACATTTGAATCAGTTCTAATGAGGTGGGTGAAACTGGAGCCTATTATACAGAGTGAAGTAAGCCAGAAGGAAAAACATAAATACAGTATACTAACGCATATATATGGAATTTAGAAAGATGGTAACAATAACCCGGTGTACGAGACAGCAAAAGAGACACTGATGTATAGAACAGTCTTATGGACTCTGTGGGAGAGGGAGAGGGTGGGAAGATTTGGGAGAATGGCAATGAAACATGTAAAATATCATGTAGGAAACGAGTTGCCAGTCCAGGTTCGATGCATGATGCTGGATGCTTGGGGCTGGTGCACTGGGACGGCCCAGAGGGATGGTATGGGGAGGGAGGAGGGAGGAGGGTTCGGGATGGGGAACACATGTATACCTGTGGCGGATTCATTTTGATATTTGGCAAAACTAATACAATTATGTAAAGTTTAAAAATAAAATAAAATTAGAGAAAAAAAATAATAATAATTGGACAAGTCATTCCCCTCATGTAGCATATACATCTTGGAGTAATTTAAGTAATGAATTGTTTAAAGTAAGCTGATTTGTTGCAAATAAGAAAATTGGAAGAAAATGTTGTCATTTGTTGCAATTGCCCCTTAAAAGAAAGCAACTTTTATCACTTAATTTTCCATATTCTTACTCTGTAAAACATTCTCCACAGTTTTCTTCCCTTACTAAACCTCTGAACACAACCTCTAATGATTCAATGAAGGATTCATAGAGAACTTGAAGAAAGATCTGTCAAGTGATGAGAAAAATGAAAAAGATGGACTAGGATACTAATTTCTATTTTAAAGAACCTGAAAACACTTGGAGAACTGCAAGAATAGAGATTTCAGTCTTCACTCAGATGAAAAGTTTGGTGGGCATGTGTGTTTCTTTAAAAAGCAAAAAAATAACATTCATAGAATCCTAAAAGTTCATAGAACTAAGAAATCTACATAACAATTCAAACCACCATTTACAGCTAATTGATTCTCCTATATTGTGCAGAGGGGATTAAAATATGTGTTTATGTATTTCCTCGTGCTTGTGTGCCTTTGCCATTCCTCAAATACACATGGACAAATGCCACTCACAACTGAGCCTTAACTCTTCCCACTTTTCTATATCCAGTAAGCATGCCCCCACATGCATATGTGTATGTGTGTATATATAACTTTGAAAAATGCATCTCATAGTTTTCTTTCTATGGCATATATCACATTATACAATTAGTGGTTTCCAGAGTCATTAAACTTTGTTTCCAGAACAATACACATAAATCTGTCTATTTATACACAGAAACAAATTTAGTTGCGGTGGGTATAATGAAATGATATAAGCCTTAATGGTCTTTTACTTAGAATTAACCTGTATCTGAAGATGATTTACGGGGAATACAGAGAATAGAATGCTATGTAGATGTTAATTGTATAGTACAATTGTGAAAGGACATATATAGGAAACTACTCTTTCTGCTCCAAAATATAACACTCCATTCTTATCTCCTCCTCCATAATACAAAATTTTCTTGGGAGAACAGGAAAAGAACTCACAGAAATGCAGCAAAAATACATAAACAATTGAGATACAGCACCAAGACATAAAAAGTCCTTTAGTAAGTCAGACTGATAGTCTTGCTCTTTCCTTAGTCTGCATTTCAATGGTCTTTCTATTTTTGTTAAACATAAGTGAAGGGGAAGAAGTTTTTATTAGAGGTTTGTTGACTAGCTGCTGACTCTCTTATGCTGTAAATGGTGCATTGAGATCTTTAGCTGTCAGGGACTGAAGGAATGGGAAGTATTCTTAAATTCGCCCTGATTATTCTTCAGAAGTCTCACAAATACATATTTTGAATGAAATATGTTTGCTTTCTCTATCAACTAAATTATTCTCTTTTCCCAGAAATAATATAGAATTTCAGAGTCAGTACATATATTTCCTTTGTAGAACAAGATGGTCAATGAAGCAGTCACTGTGAAAGCCTCATGAGAACAATTAAATCTCAGCAATTAAGTTGATGACTAAATTTGATGGTAGAAAAATGTTAATAACATACTTTCTGTAGCCCTTTCTGGAATGGTTCACTTTGTTTTTCCTCCAGTTACTGTAATCAAAATGAATAGGCACAAATGATTTAAAGTATCTTACAAGCGTGTAGAACTAAGACTTTGGCAGATATAGCTAGAAGGAGCAGGAAAACATATTTTCAGAAGCTCAGAGATTCAAGCTCTTTTTTAAAAAATGTATTTTCATGAAGATTTTTTTAAAATAATAAGTCTGAAAAAACATTAAGCTCCATGACTTCTTGCTCATTTGTTTTGGTTAGATTTTTAGACTATTTTATCTGGGGAAGAGAAACAGTTTATTATTTGTGCTCAGTGACCTTGAACAGGGCTTCCCAGGTGGCTCAGCAGTAAAGAATCTGCCTGTGATGCAGAAGACCCAGGTTCAATCCCTGGGTTGGGAAGATCCCGTGGAGGAGGGCATGGAAACCCATTCCAGTATTCTTGCCTGGAGAACCCCATGGACAGAGGAGCTGGCAAGCTACAGTCTATAGGGTTGCAATGAGTTTGTCATGACTGAAGCAACTTATCTGGCACACATGACCTTGAACTCTTAAAATAAAGGTTGAAGTGACTAGGAGAAGCAGGATGCAACATTGATTAATGAGTCTAAGTATAAACGTGGGCTTTTGTGGTCGAATGAACCTCAATACTGTTTTTGATATGATAGAAGTTACCCACATAAGAGTTCATGCAAAAGAGTTGTTTTCCTGGGTGTGCATTAAAGCAAGTAATGATGATCATTCACTTGTTTATATAACAAAATAAATAAATATATGTATTTATTCATGAAAATATATCACAATTCATTTGTTTGTTTAACAAAACATTGAATACCTACAAAATGCCAGGTATTTGCCAGACCTTGGAACCTCAGAGCAAATGCTCTACCTTCAAGAAATACATCTTCTTAAGGATTTATGTCAGTCTTGTGACCCAAGGCTTTCCAGACGATTTGACTCATCAGCTGTCATTTTAAAAATGTACCTGGATTACCCTGGATAGAAGATAGAGAAGGGCCCTCAGGGCTTAGGGAATGAAAACATGGAAATAAGAAATCCTCTAGATGATTTGCTGGTTGGTCTAAATATATTTAAATAGAGATGAAGTTCTATTGTTAAAATATATTAGATATTGTACATTTGAATTTACTTTGAGAAATACAGGAGCAAGCTTTCAATAGATGCTGTGATAATTCGAAACCACTGTGTGGTTGAGTTTCTTTTCTAAGGAGCAAGGTATGATCTTCAGGATATTTGGTTCTATTAAGATGTTCTGGACATTTTCTGTAATCTCCCCAAACAAATTATTCTTTGTAATAGACTTTCTCTCCCTGATCTACAATTTCCCTTGAAAGAGTAGTGGCCTGTAGACTTTCCACAAAAGCAAGATTTCTCAACCTCAGCATTACTGACAGTTTAGTCTGGATGATTCCTTATTGGAGCGGGCAGTCATCCTGTGCATTTTAGGATGTTTAGAAGCTTCCCTGGCCTTTACCTACGATGTGTCAGTGGAAACCTCCCTTGCCCCAACGTTGGGACAAACAAAATATGTCCAGACATTGTCAAATATCCTCTGGGTGACATAATCACCATTGGTTGAAAATCACTTCACCAACATAAGCTGTTGTAACTTAGTTTTATTGCAGTAGTTTAGTATCTCAAATGCTTTACTGCTAGTAATAATAATGAATAATAATATTCTTTTTGTTTTTTTTTTTAATTTTATTTTATTTTTAAACTTTACAATATTGTATTAGTTTTGCCAATTTGAGCAGGGGGATCCAGCCAACTTGTAATAAAAGCCAAAAGTATACCAGACAGACTCTTTTATGAAATAAGGTCCTATATTGATGTGGGTATCATCACTGTACTGGTGACATTGTCATTTTGTTCCTGGTCACACAAGGCAGGCCCAGCTCTTCTATGACATATGAGAAAGTTGGAAAGAGCAAATCTCCTTTTCATCTAAAGTAAGGCTATACTCTAACCTGTGGTTCTCAGGACCTTTGGAACTTTCTGAGGGTATTTCAACAATACTGACCTTTTGATTACTCTGTAATGTTCTGATGTAATTTAAACAATTCTGATACCTCACACCCAAAGGTTCTGATTTAATTGGATTTAAATGGTCTGAGGTGAGGCCTAAGTATTAGGTTTTTAATGCTCTCATGAGATTCTTAGGCCAGCACTGCCAGGATGGAAAATACTTTAACTTGGGCTGTGAATCATCTATTTTTTAAGCTTAATTTTGTTTAGGGATGTTGGGAAACAGTTAAATCCTACTTGTTATATATGTGTGTGTGTATATATATGTATGTGTGTGTGCATATATATATATCATAAATCTATATAATAAATCTTTATAAAGATCATACACTTTGTGTCTGCTTTGGGCCTAGGAATTTAGCCTTTGGAACTAGAAATAAAACAAGGCATTTAGCTTTTAGAACAAGGTGTTTAGCTTTTAACCCACTGATTGTCAAACTCTGCACATTAGAAGAGCCTGATTCTTGTTTTCTAAAGTCCAGACCATACCCCAGACCAATTAAATCACAGTCTCTAGGGTGCTGCACCGCAGCAGTTATCTGTGAAGTTCTCCAAGTGATTTCAAAGAGTAGACACATTTGGGAACCACTGCTTGAACCAGATCTGGAAAGGATCTAATTATTCAGGCCTGGTGATTCAGAGCATTGTTCTCATCTTATCTGCACATTAGAGTCACCTGGGGAACTTTTGAAACTCCTGAAGTCCACACTGCACCCAAGTCTATTAAGTCAGAATTGCATGGGGTAGGAGCCAGTCACCAGTAGCGATGCTAATATGCAGCCAAGTAGGGTTCTCAGACTTCATCACACATAAGAATCATCTGCAAGGCTCAATAAAACACAGAGTGCTGGGCTCCATACCCCACATTTCTAATTCAAATAGGTCTATGTTGAGGCTCAAGGATTAACATTTCTAAGTTCTCAGTTGATAATAATGTTGCTGTGGGTCCAGGGACCACACTTCGAAATCTAAAACACTGATTTTGAAAATCAGCTTGAGACACGAAAATTCAAAAAAACACATGTTGAATTGTTTTAGTAGATGTGATATTATTATTCAAATATCTGCATGAGGACACTGACTATGGCTATTTTAATATTTTCTCCTATTTCCTATATTAACTGTCTTCCCATAAGTTTTTTCCCCCCTTTTATATGTCTTGGTGCTCCTTTTTATTTCTCTCATATATATATGTAGATGAGAGGAGGGTCAACAAGTATGAAATCTAAATTTATTTCATTAACCCAAATGACAGTACTTGTATACCTGGCATAAATGCAATCTCCGAAGACAGAACCCTGATTGTAGAGGTTGTGGCTCCACAGAGGGGGACATAACCATCTGGGCAGAGCAGACTTTCTCTTAAGGTACGCAGACTGTTCATCCACCAAGCACTAAGTGACTTATCCCTCATAACAGCTCTAAGCCATGCAGAATCCTTGCCCCCTTTCTCTGGCCCCAGGACTCATTTTAGTATGCTCAGGAGTCTGTCTTTCTATGTTAGAATTGCATATACAGTTTTAGCCAGATAATGAATGCTCGGAAAATTCTGAAGGAAGTCACATAGCTTATATTTTCCTATTTATGTGAGAATCTGCATGATGATATCCCCTACCCCTACCCCAAAGAAAGAAAAAAAAAAAAAAACTAAACAATTCATTCAGAAACAAATCAGTGAATCAGGGGAAAAGATCAAGTAAATGGTAGAGGAGTAAACTTCATATTAAAGATAACAACTGTGGAGTAGGAGAGAGAAGAGGAGAGGCGAGGAGATGAGAGGAAGAAGAAAGTGGATGAGGAGAGGGAGGAGGAGAAGGGAGGTGATGATGTTTGTTTTCTCTCTTTGTTGACTTCTCAGTGTACTTCATACTTAAAGTATCTGACTTAGGATGTGATCATGTTGCTCTAAATTAAACAAGTTGGTGATTCCAGAATTGATTGATACCATTGTCACTATATTAATGTTTATTTCATTGCACTGATTAATCTTCCTTCTCAACTAGCCTATTGCAACTTGGAATATACATCAGTTCATTATGGTGCTAAGTGGTAACAAGGGAGTTTTTGATCCACAAAAATACACACTCAAGGGCAGCTAAAGTCACAAATGAAAGAAGCCATGATCAAGGTTGGTTTCCACATAATCTGTTTCTTCATGTATCATTATGGTATTAATGTGATCTGATATACTGAAGCTGGAGAAGATGTGGTTGAAATCAACTTATACTACAATGCACTATTGAGAGGCAGAGACTATTTCAGTCATCCTTAGAGCTATGACCATAGCAGTATATTTTTTCCTCTCTGAACAAAATACTATTTCTGCTCTATTTTTACCAAAGTATTAAAAAAAAAAAAAAAGCAAAAAGATCCCACACACTAATGGAAAGAGGATTCTACAGAGCATGTGCATGAGAGGATGGAACTCTTGGAGGCCATCTTGGAATTCTGTCTACCACCTAATCTCAATTTTTGCAGAGATATACATATATATATGTATATGTATATATATATATATCTCCTATTGATTCTGTTTTTCTGGAGAACCGTAACATAAAGCCCTGACTAGTACATAGATGAATCTTAAGCACATTATGTTAAGCAAAATAGCCAATTGTAAAAAGACAAATATTGTATGATTTCACTTATATAAGATATTTAGAGTATTCAAATTTATATAAACATAAAGTGACATGATGGTGGTTATAGAGGCTGTGGGGAGGAAGAAATGGGGAACTGTTCAATGGGTATAGAGTTTCAGTTTCACAAGAGGAAAAAGTTCTGGAGATTGATTACACAACAGTGTGAATATACTTGGCACCACTGAGCTGTATACTTAAAAATGGTTGAGATAAATGTTATTCAATTTTTACCACAATTAAAACAAAATGAAACAAAAGCAAAAAAACAGAAACAAGCTGTTGATATTTTCCTGGTTCAACTGATTTCAAACAGTTAAAATTCAGAAATACTTGCTATGGCTTTAAAGAGAAGCGATATGAAGTCAGAATGGACACCCAAATTGAACTTGAATCAACAATTATCTAGCTGGTGTTAAAAATAGTAACAAACAAAAAGCCAAATGAATGGGATATTCTCCTACAGACAGGAACATAAGAGCAAGGACCAATACTTTATTCTATCATCACTGGCCAGTGCCTTACAGGATTTTGAGTCTGTTGGAAGCCAACACAGGATATGTGAGAAAACTGAAGTGAGTTCAGAAAGAAACATCATTAAACCTAAAAATGTGTTCTATAGAAATGCTAAATGAAGGTAGAGGTTAAAGGTTTGGCATCTGGTCCCATCACTTCACGGCAAATAGATGGAGAAACAGTGGAAACAGTGTCAGACTTTGTTTTTTGGGGCTCCAAAATCACTGCAGATGGTGACTGCAGCCATGAAATTAAAAGACGCTTACTCCTTGGAAGGAAAGTTATGACCAACCTAGACAGCATACTCAAAAGCAGAGACATTACTTTGCCAACAAAGGTCCATCTAGTCAAGGTTTTTCCAGTGGTCACACATGGATGTGAGAGTTGGACTGTGAAGAAGGCTGAGCGCCGAAGAATTGATGCTTTTGAACTGTGGTGTTGGAGAAGACTCTTAAGAGTACCTTGGACTGCAAGGAGATCCAACCAGTCCATTCTGAAGGAGATCAGCCCTGGGATTTCTTTGGAATGATGCTAAAGCTGAAACTCCAGTACTTTGGCCACCTCATGTGAAGAGTTGACTCATTGGAAAAGACTCTGATGCTGGGAGGGATTGGGGGCAGGAGGAGAAGGGGACGACAGAGGATGAGATGGCTGGATGGCATCAGCGACTCAATGGATGTGAGTTTGAGTAAACTCGGGAGTTGGTGATGGACAGGGAGGCCTGGCGTGCTGCAATTCATGGGGTTGCAAAGAGTCGGACACGACTGAGCTACTGAACTAACTATAAAAGTTAATAGAATCCAGATTTTTTTGCAGTATAGACTAGAAATCTAAGGGAAAGTTACTAAGTTATTACAAGAAGGGCATTTTATGACAATTTCCTATTTCCCTAGAACATAGACCTGAAGGTGTGGACTTCAATTCAGTAAGAGACTTTTCTAGGCATAAGAGCAACTAAACCTTGTCAAAGAGAATGGCAGACCATCTGTACTGGCTGTGTAACAAATAGGTGTGTACCTCAAACTTAGTATTTTAAAACAACATACACTTACAATTTATTATTTTTCCATTTCTGTGGGTCTGGAGTCTGAGCACAGTCCAGCTGGGTGCTGTCATCAGGGTCAAGGCGTTGGCGGGACGTACAGTCTCATGTCATCTTGGCATCCTCTTCCAAGCTCACTGGATATTAGCAGAATTTAGTTCCTCTGGAGCCATGAGGGCTGAGGCCCATTCTTTGCCACCCCATTCTCTCTACACATGGCAGTTTGCTCCTTCAAGGCCAATAGGAGGCAGTCTATTGCTGTTTCTTGCCTCTTAAGTCTCACTGATTAATCCAGACCCATGTAGGATAATCCCTCTTTTGACTGATTCAAAATAAACGAATAAGGATCCTAATTACATTTGTAAAATCGCTTTTGCCACATGATGTAACAGAATCAGGAGAATAACAGCTCATGATATTCACAGGCCCCACCCACAATGATAGGAAGAAGATTCTCAACAGTGTGTACGTGAAAGAGCTGGACTCTTGAAGACCATCTTGTAATTCTGGCTGCCATATTGTCTCAATTTTTGCTTATCAGACCCCAAACTACATCACTTTTATTTAATTGCTGAGTATCACCCTAAATATGGGCTAGATGAAAATTCCATTTATTTCTATCAAAAATACTTGCAAATAGTTTCCTCAAGAGGAAACCTGTATGTGGACCAGCCCAGCATGAAGGTGGAATAGTTAACTCATATGTAGGGTGGTTGAAAGAATGCCACATGACCTCACATCTGCTTAAAAATGTATTCCTAGGTTTGCAACGAAACCTGATATCAGCTTCAACAATGTCATTCTGTTGGATTTATCTCTACAACATCCCCAGTTAATAGCCAATGGGCCAAGGTTAAGGAGTTGGCTAGGATGGATCAGAGAGAGGTGATTCAAATTCAATATTGATTATAATCTTTTGCAGGAACACCTCAGTATTGCTGGATTGACATCACACACGTTCATAATGTGTGTCTCCTAAAGTAATACTCATTAAAGAAGTAAGTTAAAAATACTGTTACATACGTACTCCGATGTTCATTGCAGCACTCTCTACAATGGTCAGTTCACTGCAGTTCAGTCACTCAGTAATGTCGACTCTTTGTGACCCCATGGACTGCAGCACACCAGGCTTCCCTGTCCATCACCAACTCCCAGAGGATACTCAAACTCATGTCCATCGAGTCAGTGATGCCATCCAACCATCTCATCCTCTGTTGTCCACTTCTGCCTTCTATCTTTCCAAGCATCAGGGTCTTTTCCAAGGAGTCAGTTCTTTGCATCAGGTGGCCAAAGTATTGGAGTTTCAACTTCAGCATCAGTCCTTCCAATGAATATTCAGGACTGATTTCCTTTAGGATGGACAGGTTGGATCTCCTCACACTCCAAGGAACTCTCAAGAGTCTTCTACAAAACCACAGTTCAAAAGCATCAATTCTTCTGTGCTGAGCTTTCTTTACAGTCCAATGCTCACATCCATCAATGACTACTGGAAAAACCATAACTTTGACCAATACAGACCTTTGTTGGCAAAGTGATGTCTCTGCTTTTTAATATGCTGTCTAGGTTGGTCAAACACCTTCTTCCAACAACACAAGAGAAGACTCTATACATGGACATCATCAGATGGTCAACACCGAAATCAGATTGATTATATTCTTTGCAGCCAAAGTTGGAGAAGCTCTATACAGTCAGCAAAAGCAAGACCAGGAGCTGACTGTGGCTCAGATCATGAACTTCTTATTGCCAAATTCAGACTTAAATTGAAGAAAGTAGGGAAAACCACTAGACCATTGAGGTATGACCTAAATCAAATCCCTTATGATTATACAGTGGAAGTGAGAAATAGATTTAAGGGCCTAGATCTGATAGAGTGCCTGATGAACTATGGATGGAGGTTCATGACATTGTACAGGAGACAGGGATCAAGACCATCCCCATGGAAATGAAATGCAGAAAAGCAAAATGGCTGTCTGAGGAGGCCTTACAAATAGCTGTGTAGAAGAGAAGAGAAAAGCAAAGGAGAAAAGGAAAGATATAAACATCTGAATGCAGAGTTCCAAAGAATAGCAAGAAGAGATTAGAAAGCCTTCCTCAGCCCTCAATGCAAAGAAATAGATGAAAACAACAGAATGGAAAAGACTAGAGATCTCTTCAAGAAAATTAGAGATACCAAGGGAACATTTCATGCAAAGATGGGCTCAACAAAGGACAGAAATGGTAGGGACCTAAGAGAAGCAGAAGATATTAAGAAGAGGTGGCAAGAATACACAGAAGAACTATACAAAAAAGATCTTCACAACCCAGATAATCATGATGGTGTGATCACTCACCTAAGCCAGACATCCTGGAATGTGAAGTCAAGTGGGCCTTAGAAAGTATCACTACAAACAAAGCTAGTGGAGGTGATGGAATTCCAGTTGAGCTATTTCAAATCCTGAAAGATGATGCTGTGAAAGTGCTGCACACTATATGCCAGCAAATTTGGAAAACTCAGCAGTGGCCACAGGACTGGAAAAGGTCAGTTTTCATTCTAATTCCCAAAGAAAGGCAATGCCAAAGAATGCTCAAACTATCGCACAATTGCACTCATCTCACATGCTAGTAAAGTAATGCTCAAAATTCTGCAAGCCAGGCTTCAGCAGTACATGAACCGTGAACTTCCAGATGTTCAACCTGGTTTTAGAAAAGGCAGAGGAACCAGAGATAAAATTGCCAATATCCGCTGGATCATGGAAAAAGCAAGAGAGTTCCAGAAAAACATCTACTTCTGTTCTATTTACTATGCCAAATGTTTGACTGCTTGGATTTAAACAAACAGTGGAAAATTCTTCAAGAGATAGGAATACCAGACCACCTGACCTGCCTCCTGAGAAATCTGTATGCAGGTCAGGAAGCAACAGTTAGAACTGGACATGGAACAGACTGGTTCCAAATAGGAAAAGGAGTACGTCAAGGCTGTATATTAACACTCTGCTTATTTAACTTATATGCAGAGAACACCATGAGACACGCTGGGCTGGAAGAAGCACAAGCTGGAATCAAGATTGCTGGGAGAAATATCAGTAACCTCAGATATGCAGATGACACCACCCTTATGGCAGGAAGTGAAGAAGATCTAAAGAGCCTCTTGATGAAGGTGAAAGAGGAGAGTGAAAAAGCAAACTTAAAACTCAGATTCAGAAAACTAAGATTATGGTGTCTGGTCCCATCACTTCATGGCAAATAAATGGGGTAACAGTGGAAACAGTGACAGATTTTATTTTTGTGGGCTTCAAAATCAATGCAGATGGTAACTGCAACCATGAAATTAAAAGACTCTTGCTCCTTGGAGGGCTTCCCTTGTGGCTTAGCTGGTAAAGTATCTGCCCATGTTGCGGGAGACCTGAGTTCATTCCCTGGGTTTGAAAGATCCCCTGGAGAAGGGAAAGGCTACCCACTCCAGTATTCTGGCCTGGAGAATTCCATGGACTGTATAGTCTATGGGGTTGCAAAGAGTTGGACACAAATGAATGACTTTCACACTTTCACTTTCACTGCTCCTTGGAAAAAAAGTTATGACCAACTTCAGTTCAGTTCAGTTCAGTTCAGTTGCTCAATCATGTCTGACTCTTTGCGACCTCATGAATTGCAGCACGCCAGGCCTCCCTGTCCATCACCAATTCCCGAGTTCACTCAAACTCACGTCCATTGAGTCAGTGATGCCATCCAGCCATCTCATCATGTCGTCCCCTTCTCCTCCTGCCCTCAATCCCTCCCAGCATCAGAGTCTTTTCCAATGAGTCAACTCTTCACATGAGGTGGCCAAAGTACTGGAGTTTCAGCTTTAGCATCATTCCTTCCAAAG
>NW_011494956.1:2467376-2476079 GCF_000754665.1 Bison bison bison
GCCATGATCTTAGTTTTCTGAATGTTGAGCTTTAAGCCAACTTTTTCACTCTCCTCTTTCACTTTCATCAAGAGGCTTTTGAGTTCCTCTTCACTTTCTGCTATAAGGGTGGTGTCATCTGCATATCTGAGGTTACTGATATTTCTCCCAGCAATCTTGATTCCAGCTTGTGCTTCTTCCAGCCCAGCGTTTCTCATGATGTTCTCTGCATATAAGTTAAATAAGCAGGGTGTTAATATACAGCCTTGACGTACTCCTTTTCCTATTTGGAACCAGTCTGTTGTTCCATGTCCAGTTCCAACTGTTGCTTCCTGACCTGCATACAGATTTCTCAGGAGGCAGGTCAGGTGGTCTGGTATTCCCATCTCTTTCAGAATTTTCCACAGTTTATTGTGATCCACACAGTCAAAGGCTTTGGCATAGTCAATAAAGCAGAAATATATGTCTAGAAATAGATGGCAGGTCAGGTGGTCTGGTATTCCTATCTCTTGAAGAATTTTCCACTGTTTGTTTAAATCCAAGCAGTCAAACATTTGGCATAGTAAATAGAACAGAAGTAGATGTTTTTCTGGAACTCTCTTGATTTTTTCATGGTCCAGCATATGTTGCCAATTTGATCTCCGGTTCCTCTGCCTTTTCTAAATCTATTTTGAGCATCTGGAAGTTCTCAGTTCATTTACTGTTGAAGCCTGGCATGGAGAATTTTGAGCATTACTTTGTTTGCATGTGAGTTGAGTGCAATTGTGCAGTAGTCTGAACATTCTTTGGCACTGCCTTTCTTTGGGATTGGAGTGAAAACTGACCTTTTCCAGTCCCGTGGTCACTGCTGAGTTTTCCAGATTTGCTGGCATATTGAGTGCAGCACTTTCACAGCATCATCTTTAGGATTTGAAACAGTTCAGCTGGAATTGCGTCACCTCCACTAGCTTTGTTTGTAGTGATGCTTCCTAAGTCCCACTTGACTTTGCATTCCAGGATGTCTGGCTCTAGGGTAATGATCACACCATCATGGTTATCTGGGTCATGAAGATCTTTTTTGCATAGTTCTTCTCTGTATTCTTGTCACCTCTTCTTAATATCTTCTGCTTCTGTTAAATCCATACCGTTCTGTCCTTTATTGTGCCCATCTTTGCATGAAATGTTCCCTTGGTATCTCTAATTTTCTTGAAGAGATCTCTAGTCTTTCCCATTCTATTGTTTTCCTCTATTTCTTTGCACTGATCACCGAAGAACACTTTCTTATCTCTCCTTGCTATTCTGTGGAACTCTGCATTCAAATGAGCATAGCTTTCCTTTTCTCCTTTGCCTTTCACTTCTCTTCTTTTCTCAGCTCTTTGTAACGCCTCCTCAGACAACCATTTTGCCTCTTTGCATTTCTTTTTCTTGGGGATGGTTTTGATCCCTGCCTCCTGTACAGTGTCATAAAACTCCGTCCATAGTTTTTCAGGCACTCTATCAGATCTAATATCTTGAATCGATTTGTCACCTACACTGTATAATGGAAGCAGCATAAATGTTCATTCACAGGTTAATGGATAAAGATGTGGTACATGTATACAACAGAAAATATTCCTCAAGCATAAAAGGGAACAGAATTGGGTGATGTGTATTTGTAGTGATGGGGATGGACCTATAGTCTGTCACAAAGAGTGAAGTAAGTCAGAAAGAAAAAAACACATATCATAAGTTAATGCATATGTATGGAATCTAGAAAAATGGTCCAGATGAACATACTTTCAGGGCAGCAATAGAGATGGAGACACAGAGAAAGGACTTGTGGACACAGTGGGTGAAGGGGAGGGTGGGACAAATTGAGAGTAGCATTGATATATTTACACTAACATGTTTAAAATAAAGGGCTAGTGGGAAGCTGTTGTACAGCACAGGGAGCTTAGCCTGGTACTCTTTGGTATGGGGGGTGGGAGGGAGGTTCAAGAGGGATGGAATAAATGTATGCATATAGCTGATTCACTTTGTTGTATAGCAGAAACTAACACAGCATTTTAAAGCAATTATACTACAATAAAAACAATAAAAAATGTTTATTCATGTATTTCAGAACTTCATCATTTTATATTGCCTTAACTCAGCTATATTCTTTCCCTCACTAATAAAAAACATTGTGTAGTATTGACTAAGTGTGACTTTTACTAATTTTACATATATGCATATTTGTATGGCAGTAGAACATAACACACAGGAAACCCAGAGCACACAGAAAACAGTCCTCAGGAAAGAAAAGGCACATGTTTAAATAAACTATTACTTCCAAGACATGTAACAAGGCCTGATAAATTGTCAGTTCAATATCCTAGCTGATTGTGCATGTGCTGTACATGCTATTTAAGGAATGTGACCATACTGTATAGATTTTTCTCTTAGTGTCTGTTAAAGTAATAACACAGGAAGCATGTTATTATAACCTACAAGGACCATAAATACTAACGCTACAGCATTTTTATTACCAACTTATATCAAAGGCAATCTGGCACTCTTTTACACATAATATTCTCCCATTAGTAAGCAGTCTTATATTACAGACATAAAATATTTGTAAGCATTTTAACTTGGCCAGGCTACTGCAGCTGTGTCACATTTGTTTTTCCTTATTTTAATATGAGCTTATTTAGATGAAGCTGGAATTGCCTTCTTCTCCTGTACATGACAGATCTGGTTTAGTGCCAGGCCACTTAGTGAGGCCTATCAAACAACGCTCTATTATGTACAGTGGCATAATTCGAAAAATCATAAGAACACTAACTCATAACATATGTCAATACGCCCAGTTAGTTCAAAATCTTGCCTCTTACAGGTGATTTTATATTCCATTTTAAAATGCTCTTTACTGCCCCTGCTACAAACAGTTCATCTGATCAACTCCGAATGATTTTAACCTTTTTTTATCACACTTTTATGAGGATACACAGCCATAGATCATAACTAAACAAACAGACAAGAAGAAATCAAACTTTTAGCTGACCTTTGTATTTCATCAGCTTGCACTTGAGAAATCTATAAGCTGAATTAAGAAATGAGATTTCCTTAATTGTGGCTTCCTCTCATTTTCTGATCACTGCTTGCCTACCATCCCCAGGGCTATCCTGCAGTCATTCAATGATGTAGGGCCCCTTCAAGATCCTGGTAAGCTGGTAGCCTCTGCCTCCCAAGGTATTTCCAGTGGTATGAAATGATATCATCATAAGAGAGTCTGCCATAGGTGTCCTTTCTCAATCTCCTCCTAAAAACTGAGACGGTAAGACCACCTCAGAAAGAATAATCAAATCCTCAGACTCTATACTCTAAGGTTAGTGACCAACATAGGCTTTTAGCAATACTTTCTTGTCATGATTAATATGAAAGCTTCATCCATCTATTGGGTATAGACGATCCCCCTCCAACCCTAAATAGTAATTTAATCTTTCTGCACATCTGTTTACAGCAAGAGAGATCTTCACTACCCTGAAGACTCAAGGGCGAAAAAAAATTCTGCTCTCTAAATTTTTCTGCTTTGCATTTTAATCTCTGCTTGACTGTTTTGTATCTTATCTGTCGGTTCAGCACTCAACTAATCTTTATTCTAAATACTATATAGCTCCATTTTTAAGTGATAAGCTACATATACATATATATTGAGTACTTGTCCAAATTTCCTGAATAATCATTAATCTCAATACTAGTCTATATTAGTGGTTTTAGACTGAAAAATCTTTTAGGGGGAGAACTAGAACTAGAACCAGAACTGAAAAAATATATAGCATCACAGGGCCTTGTGAGGAACCATCCAGGTTAGAAAATACTCAAAGAGTAATTATCAGTAAATGGTGACAATGGTGATATAGTGCATTAGATCAATCCATAAAGGTGTACCCCAGTAGGAAAAAGCTACATTTGAAGTGTAGTTAAATCAGTAATAGAATAATGATAATACATGCCCCCTTATGACTTTCTGTTAAAGGAAACAAGCAGAATGTAACTAACAAACCAAGGAATTGACAAGTGAAAAGGATGCAGACAACAGCCCCAAACAGCAATGCTTTCATAGTTATTATATGTTACAGATTCTTAATGCAAGTTAACATTTCGATACACATGTAAAGATGTGGTGGACTTTCACTTAGTATTAGGTGTCTAGATAAAAATATTGAGTTTATTATGCAAAGTGTTATGTTTACTACTTGAGTTTCAGATTCAGCTGAAAACATTATTGAAAAGGATGACAGAAAGTACAGGACACTGTTTTGACTGGATTTAACATTAGTCATTTTCTTTCTCTTTCTCTTAATTATTTGGTTAGTTGATATATCTAGCAAGTCAACTGGATAGTCATGAAGGGGTTCAGAACAGGCCTCCCCAATTTAAATTCTTTAAAGAAGAGGGAAGAACACTTCTCTTGAGCCCTCAGAGTCTTGATTGCCTTCAGTTCAAAATCATCCACATGCCAAAGTGACCCTTCTTTAACTAGATATTCATAAATGTGTTCTGGACAGGCCTCCCCAAGATGCGTCACTTTGCATGTCAACCCTGCAGGAAAGGCAAACACCACTTGCTCAACACCTGCTCTTCTTCTCATCCTGTGAGTGACCTCAGTGTCATTGGATGCTCCAGGTCCCTCTCCCTTTCCTTTGCTTGGGATGGCATAGGCACCTCGTTTTACCTTTCTGTCTTGGAGTCTCTCGTGTACGTGGGGTTCCCATGCATGCAAAATGAAATTTGATTTTCTCCTGTTAATTTAATGTTAATTGAATTCTTAGACCATCCAGAAGTACCAAAAAGGGCAGAGGAAAATTTTTTCCTACCCTAAGAACATCACAAAATTCTATAATTAAATCTCAAAATGCTGTGTTGGATTCCATTTCCATAAAAATAAAGAAAAATTTACACGCATTCAAAAGACTCTTTACTGCTATTTGATGATTTAAAATCAAAAACTGCAAAGGATAAAATTCTACATTCCTACAATAATCAAAAATATTGTTCTCAACACCTACGAGAAGAAAAACGACACCAAATCATTTACTTTTCAGACCTTTATTTAGATCCTTAACCAGAAAAGATTTGTTCTTTTTTCTTCTTACAACAAATACAAATGAAGTGTGAATTCTTAGGGGTAAATGTATAAATAATAAGATGCTTTTGTTTTCTTTATTACATAATCAGGGTGTCCAGATTTCACCTTTTATTAATTCTATTTGTCATTCTTTTAAAATTCAGTTTTTAAAATCATAACAAAAAAAAATAAAATCATAATAAAGACAAACTATTTTTAGAGCAGCATACACTAGGTTTTCAGTTTTCTTTGATGATTTCTAAAAGCTCTTTGATGTGGACTCTAAAAAAAGGCATTTTCATCCTTAGAAATGTGTTTTAAAACTTTAAAACCTTGAGAATTTTAGAATTGGATATTCTCAGCTGCAGCTCTGAAAAAAATATTGGTAGAGAAATAAAGCCTTAAAGTAAAAATTTTGAAACTGGATAACGAGTTGAATTAGTGTCAGAAGCAAATCAGCTGGCCGAATATAAAGAGGCCCTCTCAGAGCAGGATAGCTTGAAGCCAGCAGAGTTATGTGGGTGACAGGGAGAGAGACCCACATGACGGCACACGGATGGCGTGCACATGGCACCTTCCCCCACTGCGCCTGTCCACTCAGCTCTGCCAAGTGTGGGCTCATGATTCAAACTGACAAGAATCTTGCTCCCTCCCTGATCCAGAAAGAAAGAGCCTTGTCAAGTTGAATATCCTGCTTGCTACACGGGAGCAGGTTGCCAGGAACAATGAGGGGAACTCAAAATGTGCTCTCAATCAGCAAGAAACCTTGGGATCCTGGCGTGGCTGTTTGCAGGGCAGCGAGAAGTGTAATTGAAGCTTAAATGTCATTGCATTCATTTTAGAGAAAATGCTGATTTGTTTTTGTTCTTTGGCTTGTTTGACTTCTTTGTGCTATTTTCTGTTTCTTTCTGGACTTTGAAATTAAGTTTTTAATGTAAACTTTTTACCTTTTTTCAGGAAAATAGAATAACAACTGAACAAACTCTTACCCAAAGAACAAAATCAGTCTAACCAAGAAACATATACATGAAACTCCACTTACACCAGGTCGAATGCACACTGGAGGGATGGGCATAAAGATGAATAAAATTTTGGACCCGGAGGAAACCAACACAGCCTATAAGGATGACACTGTGCATTTAGAAGATACATGAAGATCACGAAATGTGGAGGCAAAAGGCTTCCTTTTGATGGATCCTTTCCTCTACTTGTGCTGTAATCTTTGACCAGTCTTGACTTCTCCTGAAATCTATTCTTAGCTGTAGAATTATGAATAACCCACTCACAGGGAAGGCATTGGCATTAAATGAGATAATGTGTGAAAAATGCATTTTGAATATGTGAAATACTGTACAAATGTTAGTTATCATTTGGTGAGAGACAGGCAGGCAGGACTCATGCTTTCTAGCTCGTACTGTTAACTTGATTTCACTCCATATTTTCAGAGCTGAGGTCCCTTTCAGAGTTCAGATTCTATTTTCCAATAGACTATATTTCAAGAAAGAATTCAGTAAGAATAATAGATAGGAAGTGCACAAAAATAAGTAAATAAAGCCCCAAAGGATAAAAGATCAAATCCAACTGGAATAATAGCAGAACTAAAATATATCTAATGGAAAAGGCAGCTTCTCACAATAGGAATCTGCAGATTCTTTACCATTTGAGCCACCAGGGAAGCCCGTTGCTGGGCATATACCCAGAGAAAACCATAATTTGAAAAAACATATTCACTCCGATGCTCACTCCAGCACTATTTACAATAGCTAGGACATGGAAGCAACCTATATGTTGAATGACAGATGAATAGAAAAAGAAGATGTGGTACATATATACAACAGGATATTACTCAGCTATAACAAGGAACAAATTTGGGTCACTTGTAGAGACATGGATGGGCCTAGAGTCTGTCATAACAGAGTGAAGTAAATCAGAAAAAGAAAAACAAATATTATATATTAACACAGGTATGTGGAAACAGAAGAAAACCGGTATAGACAACCTTATTTACAAAGCAAAGATAGAGACACAGACACAGAGAACAAACATATGTATACCAAGGGAGAAGGACAGGGGATGAATTGAGAGATTAGGATTGACTTATATACAATATATGGGGGAAGGCAATGGCAACCCACTCCAGTACTTTTGCCTGGAAAATCCCATGGACAGAGGAGCCTGGTAGGCTGCAGTCCATGGGGTCGAGACGAGTCGGACATGACTGAGCAACTTCACTTTCACTTTTCACTTTCACACATTGGAGAAGGAAATGGCAACCCACTCCGGTGTTCTTGCCTGGAGAATCCCAGGGATGGCAGAGCCTGGTGGGCTGCCATCTATGGGGTCACACAGAGTCGGACACAACTGAAGTGACTTAGCAGCAGCAGCAGCATATACAATGTATACACTGGTACTCTCTCTATATATATATATGTATATATATATAAAATAGAAAACAAATGAGGTTGGGATTGACATATATACAATATATATACTGGTACTATATATGAAGTGAAGTCGCTCAGTCTTGTCCTACTCTTTGTGACCCCATGGACTGTAGCCTACCAGGCTCCTCTGTCCATGGGATTTCCCAGGCAAGAGTACTGGAGTGGGGTGCCATTTCCTTCTCTTCCCTATTATCTAAAGTAGATAACAAATGAGAACCTACTGCATTTCACAGGGAACTCTACTCAGTGCTCTCTGGTGACCTAAATAAGAAGGGTATCCACAAGAGAGGAGATATATGTATCTGTATAGCTGAGTCCCTTTGCAGTACAGTAGAAAGTAACACAACATTGTAAAGCAACCAATAAAAATTTTTTAAATGAAATAAAATAAAATAATTTTCATTTTAAAAAGCTGTATTTTCCACCAAATATAATTATTTCTTTTTGTGGTTTAACATGAGAATATCCTCAAAATGAGAATGATTTCTATGAAAAGAAATTAAATTCCTGTAAAGTAGTGAGGAAAGATTAAAAGAGAAGGCTGTGACAAGATGGAACATAATTTTGAAAACTCAAACAAATTAATGCTGATGTTTGTGAAGAAAGGGCTGGTTCTGGGGCCTACAGCATCAGAAATACCTGAATGTGACTCAGAGAATGAACTTATGGTTGCTGGGGGTGGGGAGAGGGTAGAGAAGGGATAGTTAGGAAGTTAGGGATCAATATGTACACACTGCTATATTTAAAATGGATAACCAACAAGGACGTACCGTAGAGCACACGGAGCTCTGCTCAATGCCATGTGACAGTCTTGATGTCTTGATGAGAGGGGAGTTTAGGGGAGAATGGATAAATGTATATGTATAGCTGAGTTCCTTCACTGTTCATCTGAAACTATCACAGAATAATTAATTGGCTATATCCCAATATGAAATAGAAAGGTTTTTTTTTTAAAAAAGGAATACCTGAATATTGATTAAAACATACGATGGAAAATAACCTGAGAAAGAATATAAATATATATATAAATTATCATATAAATAATATAAATATATTTTATATTATTTTTTAATATTTTATAATAACATAAATGTTACTATATTTATTATTATATAATAAAAATAGTATACAAATAATATAAAAATATATAAATATATATATATAAGCTAAATCATACAGCACCTTGACTGTGACACTCAACACACATTGCTG
>NW_011494956.1:2476321-2492591 GCF_000754665.1 Bison bison bison
AGGCAGAGTTAAGGCTAGAAACAGACCAAGGCAGTCCCACAAGGAATGCACAGTCTGTACCTATTTCAAACTCTGGTTCAAAGAAAAGCACAGAGGTACAGAACAAAATCAATTTCAAAAAGTCAAGTGCTCAGCAATGTCTACTAAGAGCCCGCTATGTGCCAGATACTCTGTTAGATACTGAGGACAAAGCAAAACTGAAGACACAGGACTGTCCTTATGGAACTAAAGGTCACACACCCGTTAAGGTGCTATGGAGGAATCACAGAAGGGGCCTGTGTGCACGTGACTGTGTGTGTGCCTGTGGATGTTGATGGAAGTTTGGGGGTTAGTGGTAAGGAATGCTGTTCTGAGAAAATGATATATGAATAGAATCTTGAAAGAATAAGTCAGCATTAACCAAGAGAACATTCTAAAGAAAGTCAAAGTGAAGTCGCTCAGTCATGTCTGACTCTTTGCAACCCCATGCACTATAGGTCACCAGGCTCCTCCGTCCGCGGGGTTTTCCAGACAAGAGTACTGGGGTGGGTTGCCATTTCCTTCTGCAGAGGATCTTCCCAACCCAGGGATCAAACCCGGGTCTCCCACATTATAGGCAGATGCTTTACCGTCTGAGCCACCAGGGAAGCCCAACATATACAAAACCCTTGAAGTGGCAAATAGATGGTCACTTCAGAGGAAACTTTAAATATTGTAGATGAATCAGTAGTTCTTAATGCTTATTAGGTTCCCAAACAGGTCACAGTCATTTCTGCTGCTGGCTATTTGCAAATCTGCCCACCCTTAGCTACTAGAAAACCGGAAGCTCCATGACAAACTTCCATTGCTAGGCTGCTCACTAAGTTCTATAATGGTGACATCTTTGACTATACTAGTTCCATCAGAGAAGTGACACCTCCAATGGAAGAGAAGAAGGATTTGGGTGTATTCTCAATTAGCCACAATGTTATGTTTGGGAAATAAGCTTTTTGGATATTGGAGAGATACTTGTAGCCAAATTCTATTTTCTCAGAAAGTAATGACTTACACATTAGTTTCATAAAAACCCATCTCTGATGCTTAGGGAAGTCACATGACCCTTCAATGTCAAGACTGCTGGCATACCAGTGGTCAGAGATGTATTTCTTTGCAACAACTTTTTTTGGTCCCACCATTTTTTTTTTTTTTTGCCACAGAAATGCAAATTAAAACTAAAATGAAGTATCATCTCACACCAGTCAGAATGGTCATTTTCAAAAAATCTACAAAGAGTAAATGCTGGAGAGTGTGTGGAGAAAACGGAACTCTCTTGCACTGTTGGTAGGAATGTAAATTGACAGCCACTACGGAGAACAGTATGGAGGTTCCTTAAAAAACTAAAAGTAAAACAAACATATTACCCAGCAGCCCCACTCCTGGGCATATACCCTGAGAAAAGCATAACACAAAAAAACACATGTACACCAGTGTTCACTGCAGCACTTTTTACAATAGCCAGGACATGGAAAAAAGAAAAACCTAAAAGTCCAACAACAGATAAATGGATAAAAAAGATATGGTACATACACAATATGCCAGCAAATTTGGAAAACTCAGCAGTGGCCACAGGACTGGAAAAGGTCAGTTTTCATTCCAGTCCCAAAGAAAGGCAATACCAAAGAATGCTCAAACTACCGCACAATTGCACTCATCTCACACACTAGTAAAGTAATGCTCAAAATTCTCCAAGCCAGGCTTCAGCAATACGTGAACCGTGAACTTCCAGGTGTTCAAGCTGGTTTTAGAAAAGGCAGAGGAACCAGAGATCAAATTGCCAACATCTGCTGGATCATGGAAAAAGCAAGAAAGGTCCAGAAAAACATCTATTTCTGCTTTATTGACTATGCCAAAGCCTTTGAATGTATGGATCACAATAAACTGTGGAAAATTCTTCAAGAGATGGGAATACCAGACCGCCTGACCTGCCTCTTGAGAAACCTATATACAGGTCAGGAAGCAACAGTTAGAACTGGACATGGAACAACAGACTGGTTCCAAATAGGAAAAGGAGTATGTCAAGGCTGTATATTAACACCCTACTTATTTACCTTATATGCAGAGTACATCATGAGAAACGCTGGGCTGGAAGAAGCACAAGCTGGAATCAAGATTGCTGGGAGAAATATCAGTAACCTCAGATATGCAGATGACACCATCCTTATGGCAGAAAGTGAAGAGGAACTCAAAAGCCTCTTGATGAAAGTGAAAGAAGAGAGTGAAAAAGTTGGCTTAAAGTTCAACATTCAGAAAACGAAGATCATGGCATCCGGTCCCATCACTTCATGGGAAATAGAGGGGAAACAGTGGAAACTGTGTCAGACTTTGTTTTTGGGGGCTCCAAAATCATTGTAGATGGTGATTGCATGAAATTAAAAGATGCTTACTCCTTGGAAGGAAAGTTATGACCATCCTAGATAGCATATTCAAGAGCAGAGACATTACTTTGCCAACAAAGGTCCATCTAGTCAAGGCTATAGTTTTTCCAAGTAGTCATATGGATGTGAGAGTTGGACTGTGAAGAAAGCTGAGTGCTGAAGAATTGATGCTTTTGAACTGTGGTGTTGGAGAAGACTCTTGAGAGTCCCTTGGACTGCAAGGACATCCAACCAGTCCATTCTGAAGGAGATCAGTCCTGGGTGTTCTTTGGAAGGAATGATGCTAAAGCTGAAACTCCAGGACTTTGGCCACCTCATGCGAAGAGTTGACTCATTGGAAAAGACTCTGATGCTGGGAGGGATTGAGGGCAGGAGGAGAAGGGGACGACAGAGGATGAGATGGCTGGATGGCATCACTGACTCGATGGACCTGAGTCTGAGTGAACTCCGGGAGTTGGTGATGGACAGGGAGGCCTGGCGTGCTGCAGTTCATGGGGTCGCAAAGAGTCGGACACGACTGAGCGACTGAACTGATCTGAACTGAACACATACACAATTTGATACATATATACAATGGAATATTATTATACAATGGCATAATATTAATATATAAGGGAATGTTATTCAGCTGCTAAAAGGAATGAAATAGGGTCATCCCTGGTGGATCAGATGGTAAAGGATCTGCCTGCAATGAGGGTGACCTGTGTTCAATCCCTGGGTTTGATCCCTCCTCCAAGGTCCCCTGGAGGAGGATGTGGCAATCCACTCCAGTATTCTTGCCTGGAGAACCCCATGGACAGAGGAGCCTGGCGGGCTAGAGTCCAAGGGGTTGAAAGAGTCATACATGACTGAGTGACTAAGCACAGCACACGGTCATTTGTAGAGACAGGGACAGATATAGCATCTGTCATACAGAGTAAAGTCAGAAAGAGAAAAACAAATATTGTATATTAACAGGTGCATGTGGAATCTAGGAAAATGATACAGATGAACCTGTTTGCAGGCAGGAATAGAGATGCAGACATAGTGAACAGACATGTAGACACAGTGGAGGAAGGAGAGGGAGGAACAAATCGGGAGATTGGGATTGACATACATACACTACCATGTGTAAAACAGATAGTGGGAAGCTGCTGAATGGCAAAGGAGTTGGCTCAGTGCTCCTTGATAACCTAGATGGGTGGGCTGAGGGTAGAGTAGGAGGGAGGTTCAAAAGAGAGATGATACATATATACATACAGGTGATTCACTTCATTGTACAGCAGAAACCAATACAACATTGTAATTCCAATTAAAAAAAAAACAGTCTTGACCCTTCATCTTATCTGAGGACTCTAATCTCTTCTGAATGAAAATTCTAGTAGAAGTTCATCTTTTCTTATTGGTACACAGTTTATCTCTTCAAGATTATTTTAATCCTATCATTTTTCTCAAAATGCTGAGTGTCATCAAGAAATTGGGATTCTTCAACAGCTTCACTCTCATCAAATAAAAGTGACTTGTATGCAATATTTGTACTTAACAAAGGACCGTGGTACTCTTATTTTGATATATTATATGTGGTATATGCAGTGTTTACCCATTAGCTGTTTCAGCTTAGGAAGAATTTTTATGACAAACTAACAAATCCAAACAGTATTTATAATGTAAATACTGATACACCATTATTTATACTTGAGTTCAGTAGCAAAAATTGGTTCTATGATAAATAAACTCTCATTATCCAATCATTAGTCTCTTATAGCCACCCTGACAAGTCATGCCATGGGCAATACAATATCACTAATGAAATGAATTAATTTATCTCTTTCAAAGGGACATTGGGGAATTGAAAATGTATGTTTCATAGCAACACTCCAAATAGAAAATATATCTAATCATTCTCAAATCATCAAGCTTATTTTACTCAACAAATATTTACAAGTGCTTTTTATGTTCCTAGTATATTTCTAGGTGATCAGAGTAAATTCTAAGGAGTTGGAGGGTGGGGGGAGCAGTCAGAAAGTAAACAAGCAGGGGGGGAAAAAAGACACGGCAACTCCAGATTCTGATAATTACTATGAAGAGAAAGAGAAAAACCAAACTCAGATTGATAGAATAGTCACCAGAAGGCTATATTTTACAAGGTGACCAAAAAACATTTTATGTTGTTTCAAGGCCTTTTTCTACTATAAAATCATGGTGATAAATTTACATTGGACTCCACAATATTACTTGCAGTCAATATTTTTCACTCACAAAAAATGGCAGTTTTATGTGATTCAACCTGAGAACGAATAGCAGACAGAATTTAAGAGCTATGGTTTTTATATCAAGGTTTTATTTCAAATGTATAATTGCTCTGAACTTGAATTGTCTGATAACCAGCACTTTTGTCTCAGACCCTGGGTCTACAGACAAGAGGAGAACCCTGTCACTCCACAGGTCAGGTAGAGTCTCAGCAGTATTTCCAGCCCATAAATAGACTTCTAAGGACAGGGGCCCGGTGAAGCTTCTGTAAACAATAGAGTACCAGAGCAGTAGCTGGAGGACTTCTACACCCTGGTGGAGATGTAACGTCTTCAGAGTCAGTACTTCTTCAGGCTTAGCTCTGCCAGCTGTGCTATCTGCAGTGTGACATTTAACCTCTCCTAGCTTCAGCGTTTTATCTTTTTTTTTTTTTTTAACTGAAGGATAATTGCTTTGCAACATTGTGTTGGTTTCTGCTGTATAATAATGTGAATCAGCCACATTGCCTGCCTCTTGAGCATCCCTCCCACCACCCCCATCCCACCCCTCTAGGTCATCACAGAGCACCAGGCTGGGCTCCCCGTGTTATATAGCAGCTTCCCACTAGCTAGCTATTTTACGCATGGTAGTGCATATATATCAATGCTACTTTCTCAATACGTCCCACCCTCTCCTTCCCCACTGTCCACAAGTGTTTTATCTTTTCAATGAGAATGATTACCCTACCTTATAGGGCTGTTACAAATATTATGGATACAGTAGAATAACACTCTAGGCACATTCAATTAGTGTGATAAAGCAAGTTCAACTTTATATACTTGGGCTTCAAGAGTGGGGTAGAGAAAAAAAAGAAAGAAAGGGAGGAAGGAAGGAAGAAATAGCACGTTTACAAGATGTAGGAGATTCCATCCACTTTAATATTAAAATAACTTAGGTTCCAGTGTGAGTGAGCATTAGCTGAGAATGCTCACAATCACTTTAGCTGTGAATCCATGCTTTCGGTCTCAGATCTTTTGCCTCTCTTGTGGTGTAAGCATCTTGCCATTTTGAGTTATTTTAATAGTGTTTTAAGATGAGCCTTTCTCTTTAAATATAAGCTATTTCATCTGTGAATCAAAGCAAAAAAGAACAATCTGCTCCAAAGATGATCTAAAAACTGATTCCGGGTTTATTAAGAGACGGATTTTCAGTCTCCATGGTGATATTTTTGTAAGAGATTTTCAGGAATAATTTTGATACTAATGAATTTGACTCTATAAGATAATTTCAGAACCTAAATCCAAAGGACACAGCTGTAGTGTAAGGTGTGTAAAATGCCTCCTGGCAGTACCTAACCAACTCCAGGTGATCAAGATGGTTAATTTCTTCTTGTAGGGGAAAAATGGACTACTCATTCAGCTAGTGAATCTCCAGCTAGTGTATCTGGCTGCCACAATCTAAATTTCCATGGATAATATTCTTCCATGGTGCAATTTTGTATTTTTCAAACTTGTTCTTGTATGTCAGTGTGTTCTGACCAGCACAATGACTTATAAATGATATCTCATACACTGCAAGAATTGGAACAAATTCATATATTCAGCAAACACTTAAAATTAAATTAATTTAAAATTGATATTTTTTAGAAATCTCTTTAGTTGCATTGCAGGCTCAAATTTATAACCCGTTATTTTGTCCTACGAGAGTAGGAAAAGCAAAAACTGTCCATCACCTTCTTCCTTTTCTGTGTTTCTTCTCAAGGCAAAAATAAGCCACGTAAACATGATAAGGAGAAACTATTAGTAGCAGGGCTATATATGAAAGCTGGTGTCACAGTAATTACCAGGGACAATTCCAACTGATCAATACCCTTTCTGTTCAATTGGCACCCATGCTCTTAAGATTTATTACATATTTAAATATCATTCATGATAATAAGGACACTAAATTACTGTTATGTAAACCAATTTCTACCTAGAAGTTTTATAGTACAAACTTAATAAATTATTTTTCCCAACTCACTTAAGAAAGTTATTCTGTGCATTGTTAAGGATAAATAGCTTCTTTGTTATAAAGAAGATACATATAATTTGAAAAATGCACATAAAAATATAGTGGAAAAATGATTTTTCACATTTCTGTATTTTCCCTTAATTTTCAGATTGTAGATTCAACTAGAGCTGATAAACTTAAAACATTGGTGTTTAGTCACTAACTACCCCATGGACTGTAGCCTGCTAGACTCCTCTGTCCATGGAATTCTCCAGTCAAGAATACTGGAGTTAGTTGCCATGCCTTCCTTCAGGGGATCTTCCCAACCCAGGGAATAAACCCTCATCTCTTGCATTGGCAGGCAGATTCTTTACCACTTTGGCTCAGGGACCAGAGAAGCCCTTAAATTTAAAATGTAGAACTAAACAAAACCTGTGTTACATTTTTATGTCTATAAATGTGGTTCACAATCCTGGTGGCAGAAGGGAAAGTGTATGTTTGAAGGAATCCTTGAGAAAGAAATGGACTTCATAAAATAAGTAGCTTAGATAATAAAGCTCTTATTCATATAAGCTCTCCAAGCAGTATTTATTTAAACAATTAGATTGACAGCCTTGAGTATAGAAAATATATACACTGAGCATGTATACACTGAGCAATTTGAGAAAATCTTTCTCACACATTATGTCTATAACATTTGGCAGAAATTACTTCCATTTGGAATATTCATCATTTCCAACTTTTTAAGAGTTGCAGTAGCTCATTTTCAAAGTGAGAACAAATTATGGTTCAAACTATCTTTTTTTTTTTTTTTGGTCTTGTTTCTTTTTGTTTGTTGCTATGTCATTGTTGCAAAAGTATTCACAAAAAGTAGTTCAGGCAGAGCTGTGACCTCATCAATAAATATACTGAAAGAATAAGTGATCTGGGTACAGGCTCCAAGGAGCTCTGTGACTTCAGGTGGGGACTTCAGTTCTCCCAAGAACTCCCGAGCCATGAAGAGAGGATAATCCCAGACCAACCATGCAAGGCTAAGGAACACAAAGTGCTGTCAAGTGGATAGCAGTTCATGGACATATTTTCTAATCCACAGTTACTCTAGGAAGCACAAAACAGTATTTGCTACCTCTGGTAGAGTTACCCACAGGTCAAGGGCATGGAGAGTGAAGAGGTGAAGGAAGAGTCACAGCTGAGCGAGACATCAAGAGACCCTGATGTGTCATGTTTGTATACCTGAGCAGTAGCAGACAAGTGAACCGTGAACTTCCAGATGTTCAAGCTGGATTTAGAAAAGGCAGAGGAACCAGAGATCAAATTGCCAACATCTGTTGAATCATCTAAAAGCAAAAGAGTTGCAGAAAAACACCTACTTCTGCTTTATTGACTATGCCAGTGCCTTTGACTGTGTGGATCACAACAAACTGTGGAAAATTCTTAAAGAGTGGGAATACCAGACCACCCAACCCACCTCCTGAGAAATCTGTATGCAGGTCAGGAAGCAACAGTTAGAACTACACATGGAACAACAGACTGGTTCCAAATTGGGAAAGGAGTATTTCAAGGCTGTATATTGTCACCCTGCTTATTTAACTTCTATGCAGAGTACATCATGAGAAACGCTGGGCTGGATGAAGCACAAGCTGGAATGAAGATTGCCAGGAGAAATATCAATAACCTCAGATATGCAGATGACACCACCCTTATGGCAGAAAGAGAAGAACCAAAGAGCCTCTTGATGAAAGAGAAATAGAGTGAAAAAGCTGACTTAAAACTCAAATTCAGAAAACTAAAATCATGTTATCTGGTCCCATCACTTCATGGCAAATAGATGGGGCAACAGTGGAAACAGTGACAGATTTTATTTTTGCAGGCTTTCAAATCACTGCAGATGGTGACTACAGCCATGAAATTAAAAGACCTTTTCTCCTTGGAAGAAATGCTATGACCAACATAGACAGCATATTAAAAAGCAGAGACATTACTTTGTCAACAAAGGTCCATCTAGTCAAGGCTATGGTTTTTCCAGTAGTCATGTATGGATGTGAGAGTTGGACTATAAAGAAAGCTGAGCAATGGAGAATTGATGATTTTGAACTGTGGTATTGGAGAAAATTCTTGAGAGTCCCTTGGATTGCAAGGAGATCCAATCAGTCAATTCTAACTGAGATCAGTCCTGAATATTCATTGGAAGGACTGATGCTGAAGCTGAAACTCCAATACTTTGGCCACCTGATTTGAAGTACTGACTCATTTGAAAAGACCCTGATGTTGGGAAAGATTGAAGGTGGGAAGAGAAGGGGATTACAGAGGGTGAGATGGTTGGATTGCATCACCAACTCAATGGACACGACTTTGAGTAAACTCCGGGAGATGGTGATGGACAGGGATAACTGGCATGCTGCAGTCCATGAGGTCCCAAAGAATCGGGCACGACTGAGCAACTGAACTGAACTGAACTGAGCAGACCGGCTTTTGGATTCTGCCAAAACAGCATCTCTAACACAGGCCAGACATTGAATGACAGGTAAAGGAGATTCCTGCAGCTCAACAAGGAAAATAGAGGTGAAGACCATCCCTGTGATTGCAGAGGGGAAATGTGCTTCTTCGCTGTAAGAAACATTTCTTTGTTCATTTAGAAAGATGTAGAGGTATTTTTAAAAATAAGTCATCAGTTTATATAAGCAAGCTTTAGGGAGTATTTATTTAAACAAATTGTTTAAACACTCCTCCAGCACCTGGTGACTGAAATGGGACTTGAACCTAAAGATGCAGGGTGTTCTAATATTATGAGAGAGATGTGTTCCTGAAGACCTCACATAATTTAAAGCACACACGAGTTAAGATAAATTTTTCCATAGGAATAAATGTAAAGGTTGTGTTTTTGATATGCATAAATCCCCAGTCAATGTGACTTGACCTTGTTTTTTTCTCGCAGCTATGTCATGCCTCACATTCTTTCTTTTATATAAAATTTTATCTGCCCATTATATGATGTATGTGATTCAAAGAGTACTTTATTTTTCATATAATAAATGCTGGAGAAAGAATATGGAGAAAAAGGAATCCTCCTACACTGTGGGTAGGAATGTTAACTGGTATAGCCACTATGGAGAACAGTATGCAGATTCTTTAAAAAACTAAAAATACAGCTATCAAAAGATCCTATGAGCCAACTCCTGGGCGTATAGCTGGAGAAAAACATAATTTGAAAGTTTCATTATTCACAATTCATTATTTCATTGTGAATATTATTTCACTATTATTCATACCAACGTTCATGTAGCCATACCAACAGTAGCCAAGACATGGAAGCAACCTAAATGTACATTGACAGATGAATGGATAAAGAAAATGTGGTACCTGTATACAATGGAATATTACTCTGCCATAACAAAGAATAAAATAATGCCATTTGCAGCAACATGAATGGACCTAGAGATTATCATACTAAATGAAAGAGAAAGACAAATATCAAATGATACCACTTTTGTGGAATCTGAAAAAATGATAGAAATGAACTTATTTACAAAGCAGAAATAAGCCCACAGACTTAGAAAACAAGTTACGGTTCCCAAAGCGGAAAGTGGGAGAGGGATAAACTGCGAGTTTGGGATTAACATATACACACTGCTATATATAATATAATGTAAATAACCAACAAGGACATATGGTATAGGATTGGGAATATACTCAATATCTTATCATAACTTATAATGGAAGAAAATGCAAAAATATATACACATGTATAACTGAATCACTCTACTGTACCCCTGAAACCAACTTAACATTGTAAATTAACTATATTTCAAGAACAAAATTTAAAGTACCTTATTTTCCTCAACACTTTTTCTAAAACTACTCCAAGTATCCTTTTCTAAATTAATAGGACAGGATATTTTGGAGAGTCTAGATCTTTTTCAAAGTGTTTTTATCACATCTAAATATCTTTCCAAAGTTTTTCATATTTTCAGCAAAAGTGTTATCACAGTTTAAGGAGAACTTGAGCAACATTGTTATAGTATTAAAAATAAATTTTAATATTGATGATTCAAAAGTTATTACTACAATCATTATCAAAATTACTCAGAAAAGTTCTGATATGTGTAGAGCATGACCAATGTTGCTGCCTATTTTGTCTTTCAATTTGTATGAAAGTGATGCTGTTACATCACAATAGCATGAATACAATTATTAATTCCACCTTCAAAAATAATACAACTTTAGACTATTTTCCATATTTGGTGTATAAAACAAAACTAATATTTTTCTCACACTTTTTGCAATATACTTGTCTTAAAATACACATAAAATGACCTATACCATAAAAATCATTCAGTGACAGAGACTATGTAATAGGTACTATTTGAGTAATCTGTGTCCTTGATTATTTCCATTTTAGAGATAAGATAATTGATGTCTAGTTGTATTAAGTAACCTGGAAAGGTCCAATCTATTGAATCTTTTTCTTAGGAAAAAGAATTAGGACCAACCTAGGTCTTAATTTGGAGAAGGCAATGGCACCCCACTCCAGTACTCTTGCCTGGAAAATCCCATGGACGGAGGAGCCTGGTAGGCTGCAGTCCATGGGGTTGCTAAGAGTCAACACGACTGAGCGACTTCACTTTCACTCTTCACTTTCATGCACTGGAGAAGGAAATGGCAACCCACTCCAGTGTTCTTGCTTGGAGAATCCCAGGGACAGGGGAGCCTGGTGGGCTGCCGTCTCTGGGGTCGCACAGTGTCGGACACGACTGAAACGACTTAGCAGCAGTAGCAGTAGGTCCTAATTCTTATGGATTCCTCTATTCTTCCATTATTTCTGAATTTAGTACATTTTGTGAAGGGTTTGATGGTGCTAAAAGGACTGATATTCACGTGGTAGCAAGTCAAGCTAGATTGTAGGGGAATGAGAAAAGGTATGTGATGAGGACACAAAGACAGTAACAGTCACTATTGGATGGAACTATTTGGCATCAAAAGTTAGAAGGAGAAAAGAACAATGATTACAGGACAAGTAGGGTCAGGTGGAAGCTTTTATACTTTAGGGTGGCTAGAGATCTGTATATTAAGAGGCATATTCCTTTACAAAAAGTAGGAAACATTTAGAAGGGATTTCTCTCATGTTAACAGAGACAGAAATCTCAAGACTCTAAATAGCTAAACAGACTCAACTATAAAGAAAATTGTGAATTAGGTATAGTTTTTTTTTTTTCCCAAATGTTTTCATTCCCTTATTCTTCTTCTAGGATTATCTCTCTAATAAAAATAACAATAAAAATTATAATAGCTGCATATATTAAAATAAGTAAATTTAATACTTTAAGCAAAATGCAAGTGCTTTGTGAAAGTGTGAAAATGGTAGTCACTTAGTCATATCCAACTCTTTGTGACCCCATGGACCATAGCCTGCCAGGCTCCTCTATCCGTGGAATTCTCTAGGCAAGAACACTGCTGTGGGTAGCCATTCCTTTCGCCAGAGGATCTTCCCAACCCAGGGACTGAACCCATGTCTCCTGCATCTGAGCCACCAGGGAAGCCCAAGTACTTTACATATATTAGCTCATTATTTTTCGCAACACCTAAAATAGGATACTGTCATAATCCCCATTTTATAGATGAGGAAACCATGGCACAAACGGATCAAGTAATTTCCTCAAATTATCCACTGGCAAAAATACTTATCTTTCCTCTTCAGAACCCTTACTCTCGTTAGGACCCTCTCTCTTCTCTCCTTTCCCATCTCTTTTATCCTTATCAAAATTTATGTATCCTGTGTCCCCAAGGATGTAACTAACTATATAATTAATTAGCTAAGTAGATTCATGCTAAATAATTTAGCTTAATGGGTTCTAAGATAATATGGTTGTAATAATTCAAGGGGAAAATAAGTAAATAGCTACAGTTTTTCCTAACAGAAATTACTGCCTAACAGAAGTAAAAATCATTTTACACATTTCAAGAGGGAGGGGATACATATATACCTATGGTTACACATGTGTACCTCAAGTTGAGATTTGACAGAAAACAACAAAATTCTGTAAAGCAATTATCCTTTAATTAAAAAACAAATAAAATTTTTTAAAAAGTTTAATGTGAAAAAAAAAGTTTAATGTGTCTAACACAAATATTGGGTTACAGAAATAGAACAAAATTTGTTTTAGATTTTTTCTAGCTTAAAAAAATAAGGACATATAAATTGACAACAGGTGTTGTCTCTGTGTGTGCACAGATGTGTGGTCACATCCAACTCTTTTGTGACCCTATGGTTTGTAGCCCGCCAGGCTCCTCAGTCTGTGGGATTTTCCAGGCAAGAATATTGGAGTAGGTTGTCATTTCCTCCTCAGGGATCAGATTTGAGTCTCTTGTGTCTCCTGCATTGGCAGGCAGATTCTTTACCACTGAGCCACCTAGGAAGCCCTATAAACAAATTGTACTAACAGGTATTATAATAATGCATTTAAAAATAAAAATTTAACCTAATATTTAAGTTAAATGTCATCTCCATGTCATGATAATTTAAGAAAATAAAGGGAAGATGAAGAGTACAGATCAATAAAGGCAAAAGTATTAGGCATAGGAAGAAGAAAATAGATGGAATTGAACAACTCATCCTCTAGCCTATTATCTCTCCTTCAAGGCCCCAGATCCCTCATGATAGGCTCAAGTGTTCATGAGTTAAATCTCTCCACTTCCAGCTCTTCTCCAGCAGTTTTACCTGTCCTTCATCCCATGGTAAGACTTTCAAGAGAAAAGACAATTTGCCTTGAAAGGATAAAGGAATCAGAGGACCAGATCTAAGTCTGAACCTCAGACTTTCTTAGCTTGGTAAACATGCTTGTCCTCCCGGGGTAAGCAGAATAATGCCCTTCTCCCTCAAAGATGTCTATATCATAACCCTTAGAATTTATGAATATATTAGGATACATGGCACAAGAGAATTAAGATTGTAAGTGGAATTGCTTGCTAATCAGATGACCTTAAAAGAGGAAGATTATCCTGGATTATCCAGGTGGAGGCAATATAATTACAAGGGTCTTTAAAAGTAGAAGAGTGAATCAGAAAATAGACCCAGAGACATGGCAGTATGAGAAGGACTCGGCTGATATTGCTGGTTTTGAAGATGGAGGGAAAGGTCATGAGATAAAGAATGTGTGTGGTCTCTAGGAGCTGAGAAAGGCAAGGAGATGGATTTCCCTCTAAAGCCTCCAGGAAAGAATGCAGCTCTGCTGACACCTTGATTCTAAGCCAATGGCAATGAACTTCTGAACTACAGAACTGTAAAATAATAAATTTGTGTTGTTTTAAGTCACTATGTCTGTGGTAATTTGTTACAGCAGCCATAGAAAACTAATAAACTCCCAAAGTCTCAATTTTTTTTTCTTCTATGAAGTGAAGATACAGAAAATAATTTGAAATCTCATAGAATTACTGTGGAGACAAAAAGACTGTGAATGTGAAGAGAGCATTGTAAATTAGAAACACCATGAAATTTTTAGATATTATAACTTTTAGTAGTATCGGTACCTTTTGCCCTCAGACTTTCTTTAAAGAATATGCAATTAAATTGATTGCACTCTTAAATGTATATTTGGCATTAACTCTGCCATCCTATACTTTATTAACTCAAAAGCTGATATTTTTGCTATAATATATAACTTGAGTTTGAGAATAAAGCATAAGCTACAGCACCATGAGCAAAAACTCATATATTTTGCTGATAAATATGCCAAACTACTTCATGTTTTGAGTTGGACAAAATAGTCCTAGATGTGATTTAATAAAAATTACCACCCATCATTTACAAAGCTAGAATGCAGAAAATTTAGAAGTCAATGAGAATATTCAGATTCTTCAAAACCAAAGTTTTTAATCAGAGTTATTAATGATAGCTCTAAATTTTGTTTTTTACAGGCAAATACAAACTTATGCTTGTGGAAAAAGTTTTATTTTCACTATTATACCTGATCCTGGTACCAGCCCTATAAAGAAACAATGGCAAATATTTTTAGTTATGAAAATACTAAGTAAGACAAGAGGCAAATGACAGATCAATACATCTCTATAAATGCTAGTTATTTTATCTACTATTGGTTCTCCAAGTATGATCCGGGCACCTTGGGGTCCCTGCCACCCTTTAAAGGAGTCTGCAAGGTCAAAACTGTTTTCATAACAATATTGTTTCACAGCAATATTACTTGATTTTTTAAGCTCATTCTCTTGTAAGTACAAAGTTTCCATTTCTAAAACAGTGCACGCTGACAGATATTAAACAAAAGTTGTTTGGGGTCTTTAATAAATTTTAAGAGTAAAAAAGTGGTTATGAGTTACCTAGGTTAATTCTCCAAGAAAACTGTTGAAGATAAAGAGGTAGGGAAATGTGATAGCTAGAAATATATTCTAATCCAAAGGACCTAGGAAAAATAAATACAGTTGAAAGATTCATTAACATTTTTCTTTAAGGCTAGAGTATCATGAGATACATTTCTTATGCGCAGAAATGAGATGGGTGTGGGGGAGTAGCAGTTTACTCAACAGCACCCTCATGGCTCCAAAGATATAACACAAACTTTCCAAAAGTGTCTAATCTACTCCAGGGGAGCAGTTCACACCTCATTATGGGCCCACCATTGCAAATAAATGCACAATAATGACAACAACAATAATATTGCAAAAATATGCCACGGTAACAAGAAAAAAAAAAAACAAATTTGTACAAAGAACTATTCCCAACCATAGAGCAACCTTTGCTAATTACTATTATCTCACATTAACTATGTAATCTAGCTACTGGAATCTTTGTAAAAATTATTTTTGACTCATTCACTGATCATGACAGAATGAATCATCTTTGATGTATTCTCCTTTGATTTCACTGTAATTCTTTGTCTCTTGTCAGTGAGTGGGCCCCATTGATTTATGAAATATCTCACAGCTGTCAATTCCTCTTTATTTTCAGTCCAGATCTCCCTGACAGGCTACTTCAACATATGCTTTCCAATTTCATATAAATAGGTAAAAAGGTTTCAATTGTTCTTATTTTCATTGATTTAATTAAACTTATTATCTGGGGTTTCCCTTGTAGCTCAGTCAGTGAAGAGTCTGCCTGCAATGCAGGAGACCTGGGTTCGATTCCTGGGTCAGGAAGATCCCCTGGAGAAGGAAACGGCAATCCACTCCAGTATTCTTGTCTGGAGAATCCCATGGACAGAGGAGCCTGGCAGGCTACACCTATGGGGTCCCAAGAGTCAGACACGACTGAGCAACTAAGCACATCATCACATCATCATAAGCACTCCCTGACATATGGTCACTTCATTTTGAACTTAGAATAAAATTCAAATTCCTTACCATGACCTGCAAATCCTGCATGACTTACTCTCACCCTCCAATCTTTTTTAAGAACTCCTCTGCTTCGCCATGCTCCAGCCACGTCTTCCTTATGGTCTCCATCTTTTCTGGAAATAATAGGGGTTATAGGTTAAACTTATACACAGAGTACATCATGAGAAACGCCAGGCTGGAAGAAGCACAAGCTGGAATCAAGATTGCCGGGAGAAATATCAATAACCTCAGACATGCAGATGACACCACCCTTATGGCAGAGAGTGAAAAGGAACTAAAAAAGCCTCTTGATGAAAGTGAAACAGGAGAGTGAAAAAGTTGGCCTAAAGTTCAAC
>NW_011494956.1:2492691-2494002 GCF_000754665.1 Bison bison bison
TTTTGAACTGTGGTGTTGGAGAAGACTCTTGAGAGTCCCTTGGACTGCACGGAGGTCCAACCAGTCCATCCTAAAGGAGATCAGTCCTGGGTGTTCATTGGAAGGACTGATGCTAAAGCTGAAACTCCAGTATTTTGGCCACCTCATACAAAGAGTTGACTCATTGGAAAAGACTCTGATGCTGGGAGGCATTGGGGGCAGGAGGAGAAGGGGACGACAGAGGATGAGATGGCTGGATGGCATCACCGACTTGATGGACATGAACTCTGGGAGCTGGTGATGGACAGGGAGGCCTGGCGTGCTGCAATTCATGGCGTCACAGAGTCGGACACAACTGAGTGACTGAACTGATAGGTTAAAAGGTTTCAATTGTTCCTATTTTCATTAATTTAATTAAACTTATTATCTACCTAGTGCATTCCAGAAAGACTTAAAATTTAGTTTTTAGGCTCTGGAGACATGTTGAGGAACAAGAGAAACAAAAACTTCTGCTTTCACAGAGTTTATATACTGGTGTGTGCTCTGTCACTCAGTCATGTCCTACTCTTTGTGACTCCATAAACTGTAGCCCACCAGGCTCTTCTATCCATGGAATTCTCCAGGCAAGAATACTGGAGTGGGTTGCCATTTCCTTCTCCAGGGGATCTTCCTGACCCAGGGATTGAACCTGTGACTTCTGCATTGGCAAGCAAGTTCTTTACCACTGAGCCACCAGGGAAGCCTTTATATACTGGTACAGAAAGACAGATAATAAAGAGCTAAACAAATACATAAAATATCTTCACATGATGATTAAACACTAGGAAGAAGATTCAGCTGGGTAACGTTACAGAGAATGATGGAGGTGGTGTTTAGATAAGATGGTCAGGAAGTTCCTCCACAGGGATTTGACATTTAGATGACTCCTGAGTGAGAAGGAGAAAGCTATGTGAAGATGAGTAAAAAATTTAAGACTCAGAGAATATCAAGAACTAGATAACTAGAGCCCGTAACCCCCTATTATTTCCAGAAAAAAAATGGAGAACACAAGGAAGACGTGGCTGGAGCATGGCGAAGCAGAGGAGTTCTTAAAAAAGATTGGAGGGTGAGAGTAAGTCATGCAGGATTTGCAGGTCATGGTAAGGAATTTGAATTTTATTCTAAGTTCAAAATGAAGTGACCATATGTCAGGGAGTGCTTATGATGATGTGATGATGTGCTTAGTTGCTCAGTCGTGTCTGACTCTTGGGACCCCATAGGTGTAGCCTGCCAGGCTCCTCTGTCCATGGGATTCTCCAGACAAGAATACTGGAGTGGATTGCCGTTTCCTTC
>NW_011494956.1:2494102-2511075 GCF_000754665.1 Bison bison bison
TGATGGAGGTGGTGTTTAGATAAGATGGTCAGGAAGTTCCTCCACAGGGATTTGACATTTAGATGACTCCTGAGTGAGAAGGAGAAAGCTATGTGAAGATGAGTAAAAAAATTTAAGACTCAGAGAATATCAAGAACTAGATAACTAGAGCCGTAACCCCCTATTATTTCCAGAAAAAAAATGGAGAACACAAGGAAGACGTGGCTGGAGCATGGTGAAGCAGAGGAGTTCTTATGAAAGATTGGAGGGTAAGAGTAAGTCATGCAGGACTTGCAGGTCATGGTAAGGAGTTTGAATTTTATTCTAAGTTCAAAATGAAGTGACCAACATGTTTTGAGCATGTGTTCTGTGCAGAAAGAAATTTACGGGCCCAAGAGTGAAAACAGGGAGAGGAAGTAGAACTCTAATAGTACAGGCAAGAGAAGACAATAAATTGGATAAGGTAGTAGCTGGAACGGTGGATGATTTGGGATGTATTTGGGAAGCAGGGTCTCCCTGTCTCACTGATGAGTTGCGTGTAGAAGTGAGTAAAATGGAAGAATTGGGCATGGCTCCCATGGTTTCCAGAAAACAGGTCCTACACTCCTTTGGTTAGCATCCAAGGCAAGCGCCCCATTTCCACACACCCCAAGATTCCGTCTCTCTACTACAAAACCTCAGCTGCGGTAAAGCACATTTCCTCTTTATTATTTTTACACACAAAGCTCATTCTCACCTTTGCCCATGTTTTCAGTCATCAATTTCTCTCATGCTGATCATTATATCCAGCATTCATATCTGTGGCTCCTTTTTAAAATTCCATCTTTTACTATCTGTTGCTTCATGTGAGTATTGGTCCCTAGGTATAGAGCAAGTGACACTTTCGTAAGCACCATACCTTAAATTCTTTCGAATTCACCACACTGGGACTTCCCTCGTGGTCCAGTGGTTAAGAATCCACCTTCCAAAGCAGGGGACACACACATAGCTCCCTGGTCGGGGAGCTATGATCTCACATGCCACGGGGCAACTAGGCCCATGCCCCACATGTGTGTGCTAAGTTTCTTCAGTCATGTCCAACTTCCTTGTGACTCCATGGACTGTAGCCCACCAGGTACCTCTGTCCATGGGATTCTCCAGGCAAGAATACTGGAGTAGATTGCCATGCCCTCCTCCAGGGGATATTCTGGACCCAGAGATAGAGCCCCAGCCAATGCGCCTCAACTAGGGAAACCTGTGCACTGCAAGGAAGAGCCCTTAGCTGAAATAAAGACCCAGCCCCACCACAAATTTTTAAAGTAAAAAGTCTTAAGAAAATTTAAAAAAAGAACACCTAGTCACATTTGAGAAATAAAGCCTTACTAATTAATAATAAATGTTATTAAATATAAAATTCTGTTCCCTCTGATGTTAGACCATTTAGCCTTTGACACAGCTATCTTTGTACTACTTCCTGTGAATCAGGCTTCAGCTCAAATGCTACTTTCAGAAATGTCTTTTCTTGCCACCCACCTGTAAGGACCCCCCACCCAGGACCACTGGTCACTTTATCATGTTTCCTTGACATGTTATACTTCACGGCATTTATCTCTGATCTAATGCTATCATACTTGCCTGCTGGCTTGTTCGTTAACTACTTTCTTCCATTGGAAGGTCATGTGGTGAGAGTGGAGCTTGTCTACTTACAACACCTGGATCCCCGCACTTACTGCAGTACCTCCCTACAATAGTATGCTTTGTGTCAGCATTGTGCCAGATGTTAGAAATCAAGTAAAAAAAAAAAGACAAAACTCACTGCCCTCATGGAATTTAGATGCTAGTGGGAGAAACTGTGCATAAATCAGATTAGTAAGTAAAATATGTAGTTCAGTAGATAGTGGTAAGAGTTAAGGAAGGGGAAAAAATCAAGCAAAGCAATACAGACAAGCTCTCTGCATTTGGGGGACCTCCCTGTTGGTCCAGTGGACAAGACTCCATGCTCCCGATGCAACGGACTCAGGTTCAGGCCCTGGTCAGGGAACTGGATCCCACATGACACACGGAGCCTGTGTGCCACAAGGAAGACCCAAGACCCAGTGCAGCCAAAATAAATAACTTTAAAAACAAAAATGTATGCACTTGTAGTGGGAGTGGGGAAGTGTAGGAATCTTAAAATAGGCAAGGAAATTCTCAATGAGATGGTGACATTTGAGTCAAAATCTCAAGAAAGTGAGTCTTGCAGGTAGCCAGGGAAAGTTGTTCCGGTTAGAGGAAACAGCAAATGCAAATGTCCTGAGGCTGGAGTACACCTAAAGCTCTAGGAATATCTCAATTTACTAAAGCTTTGGAAGGTCATAAGCAAGAGGTGGAAGATGCAGTCAGAGAGGAAAAGTAAGGACAGAGAATGGGAACAGACCATTTAGGGTCTTTGAGGCCAATAAAAGAATTTCAGATTTTACTCTTAGTGAAATGGGGAATAACTGGGAAATTCTGCACAGGTAAGAGCCACAAGATGATTCATACTTTAACAGAACCATTCTGGCTGCTCTTTTAACAAGAAGAAAACATGGGCAGGGGCTTCCCTAGTGGTCCAGTGGTGAAGGCTCTGCACTTCCAACGCAGGGAGCACGAGTTTAATGCCTGTTTGGGGCACTAAGATCCCACAAGCAGTGCAGCACAACCAAAAATAGATAGATAAATAAAAGAAACAGTTTAAAAAAGAAAACAAGGGCAGAAGCAGAGAGATCTATTCAGAGCCTAGCTCTCTGATTCAGGGAGACATGATGGTAACTGCAAATGGAAGAGCTGCGGTGAGATGGGAATTGGCTTTTGATCCTTGATAAATATTTGTTAAATTAATGAACAGTTAAAGGTTTCCCACTCAACAATGGTAGCTTACATTTTATTTAACATATAAAGTAGCCTATTTGTAAAACTGAATAAATGATATGTACAATAATTTTTTAGTGTTCATAAGTATACATTTCTACTTTTGTTAATAAAAATACATAGAAATCTATTTATAGACAGGTTACATTTACAAGCTGACCAAATGGATTCTTCATCTGATTGATTAATCTTGAGGTACACATTTCACTTTGAAAATGATTCTGACAAGACGGCTGCATTTGTAGAGAATTCAAGAAGAATGTCTTTATAAGAAGGGAAAAATAAATTGAAAAATGTTGAGACCCACCATTATCCTGTCTGCTTTGAACACAACAGAGATGATAAGTCTACCATCTAACATTCTAAATTAATAGTTTTATGAAAATCCTATTCTTGTCAGTAGTAGAGGTTTGTGACTTTTTAATATTTTTTTTCTTTTTAGTGTTTTCATCTGACATTTCCTAATTACCTCTTTTGGGTGAGTGTTAATATATTTTCACAGTGCTACCTGGCTGGATGTCATCTTTAGACAAAGACAGAGATAAACTCTACGTTTGTCAGTAGAATTTGTTTTGAGTGATTCTGCAAATGAAGTGTATATTCTGGAGCCATCCTCAAAAACAGAAAAATCAGAGCATGTGAAATTTCTTTCTGTTTTTTATAGAAATTAATTAGTTTGTTGACATTCTTTTATTGGGCCTTTTTGCATTGGTTTACATTCAAATCATTGTTTTCAAAACAGAAAAAAAATCTGCGATTAGCTGGAGTTAAAAATCTAAACAAGAGATCCCCAAGCTCCAAATCATGTAAATGGTAATATTCGTGACAGTTTACAACTTCTTTTCCCCCAATGGGAATATCCTGTGTGGTTTATTGCAAGCCATCAAAAGCAGAGCTCTCAAAAATTGCAACATGGTGTTTCTGTAGCTCTCACAAAACCTAGCTCAAGCTGTAAGGTTGCAAAAAGCCAAAAACAAACAAAAGAAAATACACTTAATATTCTGAAAATACGTTGGTGTGTATAAATCACTCACAGTCTATAGACTGGGTGCTTATGCACAGCCTCAGTCAGCTTTGAAAATACTCCAGGATGTCACACTCATTGTGGTACATTCTGAAATCACCTAAAATTCACTGTCTTTTGCAATTGGTACACCAATCACATTCTCTTTGGTGCACAGATGCAATCTCCTTTACATTTCTAACAGATCTTTGGTTACATTCTGGCAGTAAGGACACTCTTATGAATAGGACAGAAAAAAGATGTCCTGTGTTTGTCTCTGAATTTTTGTGGAAGATATTGGATTGCCATCTCTAACACAGTTCATAAACAAACTTGGTGAACATCAAAGGCTATAACATTACAACCTGCTGAGCCCAGATTACACACATCGAAAGTAAATGTTACTTCAATGAAAACTCTTCTGAAATTTAAAATCAAATAAAACTCACCATGTCCAAATACTTGATTTAGAACTCGGGCTTTGTGTGTGAGAATGTTCTTACAACAACGACTGGATGATTAACGCCCTATTTAGTCAATTATATGTCAGTCCTAATCTGCTTGGCACAATTTTGTTTATTCACAATTATTCTCACACATAGAGACCTGCCACATTTTGCTCTGGCTCTGAGTATGGTAAATACTGGGTATACTAGAAAGACAGAATTACAAACGCCCTTTTAGCTGCCTTTAACTCATGCTGTACTATTCATGTTAGAATACAGGTAATTTGTTATTGAATGTAAGACTTAAAAATCCCAGTGCTAGCAGAAGTACCTACTTACAAGCATGTTTATTTCCTCCCATGATGACTTAGTTCTAATATTTCTAATGATTTCCAACTATGTTTAACTGAGACACACACACAAACATACATACACACACATACGTATTTGTGCTGCAAAAATGATTGACTAACTTCAAAACAAAGGCAACATCGAAGCGAGAAAGATTTTGCCAAGAAATCCTATTTACTGTGTTTATTGGTGCTTCTCAAAAAAAAAAAAACAACTCCAAATCATGTTTGTTTTACCCAGTTTTGTGCTTCTACCAAGAAAACACATCTGTGAAAATAAGAACCTTTCCTATTAGGATTCTTCAAAATCATGTCATATATTATCCTTAATTATATATCCAGCACAGCTAATTGGGAAGGATTTCAAAAGTCTCAAAGAATTTGAGAGAAAACATCTGTCATTAGGTTATTCAAAATGACTCCAATTGTATACCAGTAGTCTATTCTATAATGAATCTTAACTATTAATATTACCTGATAGTAAGTCTTTGGAACCCAGGTCTCCTGCATTATAGGCAGACGCTTTACCATCTGAGCCACCAGGGAAGTCCAAGTCTTTCTCAGGCATTGCACACCTAGAGTCATACATAGCTCATCACCTCGTTAGCCTGCTCCCTCAAGCAGAATTCATTGCTCCCTCACCTGTAACCTCATATTCCTGTTCATATACCTTCATCATGACCACTGCCAGATTATATTTGTTGTCTGTTTCAGTCATGTCTGACTCTTTGTGGCCGCATGGACTGCAGCACGCCAGGCTCCCCTGTCCTTCATCATCTCCTGGAGCTTGCTCAGATCCATGTCCATTGGGTCGGTGATGCTATCCAACCATCTCACTGTCTGTCATCCTCTTCTCCTGCTTTCAATCTTTCCCAGCATCGAGGTCTTTTCCAATGGTCAGCTCTTTGCATCAGGTGGCCAAAATATTGGAGCTTCAGCATCAGTCCTTCCAAAGAATATTCAGGACTGATTTCCTTTAGGATGGACTGGTTGGATCTCCTTGCCGTCCAAGGGACTCTCGGGAGTCTTCTCCAACACCACAGTTCAAAGGCATCAATTCTTTGGCACTCAGTCTTTTTTATTGTCTAGCTCTCACATCTGTACATGACTACTGGAAAAACCATAGCTTTGACTAGATGGACATTTGTTGGCGAGGTAATATCTCTGCTTTTTAATACACTGTCTAGGTTTCTCCCTTTCTTCCAAGCAGCAGCATCTTTTAATTTCATGGCTGCAGTCACCGTCCACAGTGATTTTGGCGCCCAAGAAAGTAGTCTGTCACTCTTTCCATTATTTCCCCATCTATTTGCATGAAGTGATGGGACTGATTACAAGTACACATCATATATGTTTCCTCAGAGTTGATGAACTTCCTGAGGGTAGGGCCACATGTTACACATATGTTATCCCTGGAATCCAGCATCATTCCTGGTACACATCCAGTAGCTGATATCAGTAAACATTGAATAAGTGAGTGAATCTCAGCCCAGATCTGCTTTCTTTAACATGTCAGTGGAAAACTCTTCGTATCTAAAAATGTGATGGCCTTAATCCAAGCTATATTTTCAAAATGTGATTTTCAAATAAAGAAATGAAAATATGCTTATATGTTTATATCACAATTCTATAAAAATGATCATTTGTGCAGAACCTCTAAAGCTTGTCATAAATGTATTTAAAATAAAATTAAATAGTGATAGACTGCTATACACCTATTTGCATGGCTAGAATAAATAAGAATGGCAATGCCTATTGGGACTCCTACATATTGCTGGTGCAAATGCAAAATGGTACAACCACTTTAGAAAACAGTTTGGTAGTGTCTTACCAATTTTAACATATACTTACTATGTAATGTGAACCCCACTCCTAGATTTCTATGCAAAGAAATGAAAACTTATTTTTACCTAAAACATGTATGCTAATGATTAGAGTAGCCTTTCTCTCCCCTCCAAAACTAAAAACAACACAAATGTCTTTCAAGTGGTGAATGGATAAACAAATTGTACATTTGTTCACTGGAATATTACTCAGTGATCCATATCACAATATGAATGAATTTCCAATGCATTATGTTGAAGGAAAGAAGTGAGTCCTCAAAAGTAACATATTCTATAATTTCATTGACATGTCTGTAGTTGTCTTCTGTCGCTACAGAACAAATTATCAGAAATTCAGCAGCTTATAAAACAATGTCCATTTATTAGCTCATATTTCTTTATGTCAGAAGTCTGGGGCAAACTCAGTTGAGTTCATGGCTTAGGATCTTCTAAAAAGAAAATTAAAGTGTTAGCTGGGCTGGACACTTATCCAGAGGTTCTGGGAAAGAAGCAATATCCAAGCTCATTCAGGTTTTGGCAGAATTTAGTTCCTTATGATTGAAGGATTCTGGTGCTAGTTTCCCTGCTGCCTGTTAGCTGGGAATTGCTCTCACTTCCCAGAGTTCACTATCAGGTCCTTTCCACTGACTCCCTTTTTCAGCAAGCCAGAAACCTCACCTTGAATCTCCCTCCTGCTCTGATTTCCTTTTCTGTTACCAGCTGTCAAAAATTTTCTGCTTTTAAAGGGCTTGTGTGATTGTATTTCGCTCACCCATACAAAGTAGCATAATCATGGGAGTTTCTATGGACGAGAAGTGAACGCCATACTAAAACTGTATTTCCCACAACAACTTTCTGAAAAAAAGCAAAACTATAGGGAAATAGAGTGGGCTTCTCTGGTGGCTCAGTGGTAAAAGAATCTGCCTGTCAATTCAGGAGACTCAGGACATGTGGGTTTGATCCCTGAGTCAGGAAGATCCCGTGGAGAAGGAAATGGGAACCCACTCCAGTATTCTTGTCTAGAGAATCCCATGGACAGAGGAGCCTGGCAGACTACAGTCAATAGAGTCAGACACAAAGAGTCAGACACAACTGAGCAACTGAGCATACAAGCACACATAGAGAAAGAGGACAGATCTGTGGCTGCCAAGACTTAGATATAAGAAGGACCGACTACAACTGGACAGCAAGGATAAGGAATAAATATGAAGTCAACCATGCTCTTACTCTCCTTTGTGTGATGTGCCTAAAGCACTTCTATGCTGAAAAAGGAGGAGAAATTTTGATTTTATGTGAAATACAGCAGATTTTCAGTATTTCCCTGGATGGGATATTTTCATACCTATGAGAACTTTTTTCTACCAAAATTGACTGTGGGACTTATTATCTAAGAATATCCAGAAAAAGTTACGGCACTTGCTTGAGATTTCGTGTAAGTAGCAGAGAAAACAAGTCTGAAGAAGTGGTTTGAATGATTAAGGTAAGGGTGGCAGAGAATGGGGGGAGCAGGAAGAGGAGAGAGAGAATTTTGTTCTGGTTGTACCCCATGGAGTCTCCCTCTTTCAAAACGCTACTTATCTGCAGGAGAAGGCAGGGTATTTAATTAAAAGAACATACAGTGTAAGGTAATGGTAATCCTTCAGAAGACTTTATACTGCAATTTGATCTCCTTATCTTTCTACAAAACATTTTTGCTGATAATTATGCTCCTTTAAGAAAGAATTGAAAGTGGAAAGAAAAGGTATTGACTACATTGAGTTGAATTTGGAGAGGCCTGGAGAGAAATGTGTTCTAAGCTACTGAACAAGAAAATACAATTATATGAAAATGACCAAAATTCTCAGCTGGAGATTATGCTCATGATTGTTTGAAATAACTGTACACAACTTTTACATTTACTTTTTCATGCAGAAACAAGAAGTCTAAAATTTAATGTTCCCTTTCTGTACTTTTGCATTATTTCAGTGATACTTTTGTTACCTCATTTAAGCATTCAAAGCATCCTATTCTTGACCCAGAGATATATAAGAAAGGAACTTTGTTGTTCAGTAGCTAAGTTGTGTCTGACTCCTTGCAGCCCCATGGACTGCAACACGCCAGGCTCCTCTGTCCTCCACTATCTGTCCAAGTTTGCTCAAATTCATGTCCATTGAGTTGGTGATGCTGGGAAGGAACTAATAAACCTTTTTATCTTCACTCTCGCAAATTAGCAAAACAAACCACTGAAGCCCTTTGTATTACTGAAATTGTGAGCTCCTTAAAAAAAATTGTTTTCCAGAAAATAATTGAGAAAGGAGAAAATTTTTGCAAAGAGTTCAGTGGAACATTCTTATGGCCAGGAAAACTTTAAAAATGCCTAATATTGACCCTGAAAGAAAAACTTCCCAGGTGGCACTAGTGGCAAAGAACCTGCCCACTAAAGCAGGAGACATAAAGAGGTGCGGGTTTGATCCCTGGGTTGGGAAGATCCCCTGAAGGAGGGCTTGGCAACCCACTCCAGTATTCTTGCCTGGAGAATCCCATGGACAGAAGAGCCTGGTGGGCTACAGTTCACTGGGTTGCAAAGAGTTAGACACCTGACATGACTTAACATGCATGCAGTGTACATAAAAGTCTAGGTTCGGTTCAGTTCAGTTCAGTCATTCAGTCGTGTCCGACTCTTTGCGACCCCATGAATCACAGCACGCCAGGCCTCCCTGTCCATCACCAACTCCCAGAGCACACTCAAACTCACATCCATCGAGTCGGTGATGCCATCCAGCCATCTCATCCTCTGTCATCCCCTTCTCCTCCTGCCCCCAATCCCTCCCAGCATCAGAGTCTTTTCCAATGAGTCAACTCTTTGCATGAGGTGGCCAAAGTACCGGAGTTTAAGCTTTAGCATCATTCTTTCCAAAGAACACCCAGGACTGACCTCCTTTAGAATGGACTGGTTGGATCTCCTTGCAGTCCAAGGGACTCTCAAGAGTCTTCTCCAACACCACAGTTCCAAAGCATAAATTCTTTGGCACTCAGCTTTCTTCACAGTCCAACTCTCACATCCATACATGACCCCTGAAAAACCATAGCCTTGACTAGACAGACCTTTGTTTACAGAGTAATGTCTCTGTTTTTTAATATTCTATCTAGGTTGGTCATAACTTTCCTTCCAAGGAGTAAGCGTCTTTTAATTTCATGGCTGCAATCACCATCTGCAGTGATTTTGGAGCCCCCCAAAATAAAGTCTGACACTGTTTCCCCATCTATCTCCCATGAAGTGATGGGACCAGATGGCATGATCTTAGTTTTCTGAATCTTGAGCTTTAAGCCAACCCTTTAACTCTCCTCTTTCACTTTCATCAAGAGGCTTTGTAGTTACTCTTCACTTTCTGCCATAAGGGTGGTGTCATCTGCATATCTGAGGTTATTCATATTTCTCCCAGCAATCTTGATTCCAGCTTGTGCTTCTTCCAGCCCAGCATTTCTCATGATGTACTCTGCATAGAAGTTAAATAAGCAGGGTGACAATAAACAGCCTTGACGTACGCCTTTTCCTATTTGGAACCAGTCTGTTGTTCCATGTCCTGTTCTAACTGTTGCTTCCTGACCTGCATATAGGTTTCTCAACAGGCAGGTCAGGTGGTCTAGGTTAGGAAAACCCAAATTCAGATCCAGCACTTCTCAATTATCAAGGTGTCTAATTGGCTTTGAAATATTACTTTCATTTTTTTGTGGTCAGAGATTAGATTTGTTATTTTCTTACTACAGTTCCTTGAACTCCCCTTGTTCTACAAATATTTATTGAATATTTATTGGACAATCACATATATATTGTATAGTTAACTGGGTCTGACACTAATGAGACTATAAGTAATTAAAAAGCACTTATTCTGAGACTTTGTCTTCCAATATAGTATAGTATATTATGTGTTCTAGTATAGAACTGGTATTGCTCTCTGGGTCAAAGACTCCTCCTTGGATTCAGTCTGATCTCAGGTCAACTTTGAACCTCAGGTGATTCCTGGAGCTTAGAGCTGGATTGCAATTTCACTGTCCAAGAAAGAATCCATACAGGGATCCCTGGCTTTCAAAGATCCTGTTCAATAACAATGTTTTTCATATTCTGACCTTGAATGAAATACTAAATTCAGATCTAAATTGTTAAAAGTTCACCCTTAGAGAGTTATGGGTGAAGAATCAGGGCAGGCATTGCAACAAAAAGGAAACATGCCTTGATAAATTCTCTTTTCTGTACCCAGAAACCCCTTTAGCTATATATATATATGGCTCCAGTGGGAGTAATTACAGTGTATCCAATGTTATCCCTGAATAAACTTTTCCCTTCTATGCAAGAACTAGTCTTTATGTGTTCCATAAAGCACCTGGCATGTTGTGAACATTTAAGAAGTGTTTAGTGATGAAACAATGGCAACTAAGGATCTAAACCCTCATTTCCTGTGGCTATTATAATCCAAATGGAACTCTGCTATGACAAAAGAGGAGGAAAGTCCCTTTGGTTACTGTGCTATTATAACTTATTACTCCATCTGTCCTGTTTATTAGAGATTCCTATATACTCTTAAACATTGGGAACACAATCTAGTTTTGACAATAAAACAAGAAATCCTATTAAAAAGCTCATAAGTACCTTGAGCTTGTAAACCTTTTTGAATATGAAGAGATTTGCAAAGAATCATGGCATGTTACATCACGAATTGCAGCAAGATCACTAGAATTTGGCTAACTGGTGTATAATGGAAATCCAAGGGGTCATGAGATTAAACTTTTCCTTAATTATCACAATATATTTTAAATAAAGAGTGTTCTAGAAGTCTTGTTGGTAAAATGGCCACCATGAAACAATAAACAGAGAGAATCTAATTCATAGTATCACATGGTCATTTTTCTTCCATGGGAAAAAGTATTTTTACTTTTAACTTGACACAAATAACTTAGACTCATGAACTCTTCGCAGTGGGAATATATTACAGCTTCTGTAGTCCAAGTTTGAGACCTGGAATTTACAGATTATTTAGCTCAACAATGTTGCCATTATTAGATATTAAATGCTGATCTTAGATGCAAAGGCTCATATTCATATTTTTTAAAGCCCACATGAGCCAAATAATGAAGTAGAACAGATAAAATAAAGGATGGAGGGAAGAGACCAAGAAAGCAACTCAGAAAGAAAAATAAAATAGCTGAAAATACAGTTCCAAAGTCAGAGAACTCCCCCCTCCCCTCAACCCCCTTTTAAGAAGATTTCACTTTCTCTAAAGAGTAAAGCAAGTGCTTTTAGATCCAAGGGTACCTGGTTCAAACCTCAGCAGGGGCATATTTCTCACAAACTAAAAAGGCACTCTGCCTATTAAAGGAGCTGACTTAATACAGTTATATGGGCCATTACTGTACAGAATGGGGATGCACAAACTATTTTCTAAATGGGGCCTTTTTGTGCATGTACAGTAATTCTTAGAGAAGCCTTTTACAAATGGGGAAAAAAAGGAAAAATTAGGTGTGGGGGGTGGGCAGGGGGAATCTAAGAACCCGTGATTTGAGCCTCTAATAACTATTGGTGTATTAGAGGCAGCCATCTGCAGCAATATAGCAGACCAGGTCTTCCTGGCAATGGTCTGAAAAAGCATTCTAAGGATAAAAGCTTAATATTTGTGCAGACCTCAGAGGCCTAGAAAAGATGAACAAAGTACACCTTGAAGTTTCGTCTCAATATTGGACCTCAAAATGCATGGTGTCCGTGGAATTTCACTTAAACAGGAAGTAGCACTCAAACAGTTCACCGTAAAGACACTACTTTGCCTGAGATTTTGACAAGAAGACTTTGCTGAGTAAATTTTTATGTGACACCATAATTTGACTGCTGCAAGTCTTCCTTAACAGTGAAATCATGAAAAGAAAGTGGTAAACACTCTATCTAATCCACATTATAAAAGAACTCTGAGGAAACTATTAGAAGCCTATTTTTAACCATAAATTTATATTTGGCGAGCTAGACTTGATCTAGGCTCAACATATCTGTGGTAATTTATATCACTCACCCTGGGAACATGATAAAGGAGAGAATAATAATGAATTTTGAAAATACCTTTTCCCTCCCCAGTTTCATTAGACATAATTCTCTAGGGCTTATTGGAATCTAAAGGATTGTAAATACAGGCAGAGATTCCAAAATGTGGGTGACTCATATATACACATATAAACAGTCCTTCCAAAAGTGATATTTATTTCTTACAGAATAAATCTGAATCCTGGGTGAATATTTCAGGTAATAAGTTTTGGAGAAAGTAATTTATTTGAATCCTACAATTCATCCCTATTATAACCCAAATTTTAAGAATATCTTATTAGTTTCAAGTGACAAAAGCTGAAATAAAATTTAAAAGTTCCAATTGGTATAAAGAAAAGAGGTAGATGAAGTTATTGTTTGTTTCCACGATTAATAATGAGACCTGGGAATAAAACTGGATTCAGAAATTCAAAGACTGACATTAGAAGTCAGCTCCCTTCACCTCTTGGGTCTTCTTCTCTTTAGGTTGGTTCCTCCTTCAGACAGGCATCCCTCCCAGCCAGATCCTCTAGAATTGCACACAACCTCACAAACTCATGCCCTATGAAAATAGTTATACCCTTCAACATTTCAAATCAAAATCCCCTCCCAAAAACTTAAGAGAGCCTCAATTACTTTTTGATGAACTCACCTAGGTTTAAACGAGACAACAGAAGACCATACTTGTGCATTTCCTCTGATTTTGATGAAAAGAGGAACCAAGGGGGATTCTTTTAGTTTAAAAATGTCACCTGCATAATAACTGACTCAACAAATTCTGACCTGGAATATATCCAGGAATATACATGTGTTCACATGTACACAGACAGATACAATAAGACTACAATTTGGAAAACTAAGATGGAGAAATGATGTATAGTGAGACTCTGCAAATGATTTTAAATCAGTATAAAGCTATTGAGTTTTGCAAAAACTGTAATCTTGATAACATGAAAAAAAGACAGAAGCATAGTTGATCCTCAATAGATACTGAATAAATGAATGAGTAAAGTCATTAGACAGAATAAAAGCAAGGTGAGTGGTGTGTCACAGAAACTGACAGAAGAAACTGCTTTAGTGAAGACAAAGAAAGAAAATTTAGGGCTTCCTCAGTGGCTCAGCAGTAAAAGAAATAGCCTGCAATGCAGGAGATGCAGGAGACCCAGGTTCAGTCTCTGGATCAGAAAGATGCCCTGAAGGAGGCAATGGCAACCCACTCCAGTATTGTTGCCGGTAAAATTCCATGGACAGAGGAGCCTGGTGGGCTACGGTCTATGGGGGTCACAAAGAATCAGACACGACTGAAGTGACTGAGCAACAGTCTCACCGTATTAAAAGTAAAAGTGAGTTCAGAAAGCTAAAAGAGCCATGATAAAAAATTAAGCTAGATATTAAATAATATTCTGTGCTGGTTACTATTTAGTTAATGTTTGGAATTCTGGATCCATAAAATTATTCATAAATCAATGTAGCAAATAAAACAATTAGTTATTGAGTATAGATATAACTAGAGTTGGGCTTCCCTGGTGGTCCAGGTGGTAAAGAATTTGCCTGCAAAGCAGGACATCTGGGTTTGATCCCTGGGTTGGAAAGATCCCCTGGAGGAGGGCATGGCAACCCATTCCAGTATTCTTGAGTGGAGAATCCCCATGGCATTCTCCCTGGGGTCACAAAAGTCAGATACAACTGAGCAACTAGGCACATAGAATATATGGTAGATACTATGATAAGCACTTGGAATATAAAATGAAATTAGGTGTTTCTTATCAGGGTATCTCTACTGAAAACAATAGGCAGGAAATATGGGAATCAGTAGAGGAGGAAAACAAAACAGATGGGTGGAATTGAGAGGTTAAGTCTAAAGCATACTGAGTGAGGGGTCAGGAGTAACTTAGGAAAAATTAAACCATTAATCTGAGAGAGCTGACCATGTTTCTCTCACAATAAGAAACTACTAGAGTATGTCCATACATACAGGAAGAGTAGAGCTGAGCACAGCACCTAGGAGGCAGGTGTGGACAATGAGTGCCTGGACCAAGGGAGATAGAACAGGTGCATAAGTAGGACAATGTTCTCAAGATGCATCTTGCCTGATGAGAAGAGCTGACTCATTGGGAAAGACCCTGATGCTGTTAAAGAATGAAGGCAAAAGAAGAAGAGGGTGGCAGAGGATGAAATGGTTAGAAAGCATCACTTCAGTTCAGTTCAGTTCAGTTGCTCAGTCGTGTCCAACTCTTTGCAACCCCATGAACCACAGCACGCCAGACCTCCCTGTTCATCACCAACTACTGGAGTTTACCCAAACTCATGTCCACTGAGTCCGTGATGCCATCCAACCATCTCATCCTCTGTCGTCCCCTTCTCCTCCTGCCCTCAATCTTTCCCAGCATCAGGGTCTTTTCCAATGAGTCCGCTCTTCGAATCAGGTGGCCAAAGTATTAGAGTTTCAGCTTCAACATCAGTCCTTCCAATGAACACTCAGGACTGATCTCCTTTAGGAAGGACTGGTTGGATCTCCTCGCAGTCCCTTGATCAGTCCCTGGATCTCCAAGGGACTCTCAACAGTATTCTCCAACACCACAGTTCAAAACCATCAATTCTTCGGTGCTCAGCTTTCTTTATAGTCCAACTCTCACATCCATCGCTGACTCAATGGATATGAATTTGAGCAAACTCTGGGAGATCATAGAGGACAGAGGAGCCAGGAGTGTTGCAGTCCATGGGGTTGCAAAGAGTCAGACACAACTTAACAACTGAACAAAACAAAAATCAAGAAAGAATCTCAGCATGGTGGGGCATTTTCAAGAAAAATCTTAATATTGTCCAGTGAAGCCCAAAAGTTTTTTCCAGATGTCTGGTCTACCATGTCTACTATTATATTTGCTCTTCAATTTACTCTTCAGGGGTTACTGAATGATTTACCTAATAACTCTTATTAATCTTTGCAAAACTCACTAAAAAAAGTCATGAAGTTTGGAGAATTGGTTTTCTAGTAACCTACGGGTTAGCCCTGTGTTTTAAAAAGATCTTTGATCTCAAAAAAGAAAAGAAGTTATAGTCTGGGTAGGGGAGAAGAATGCTTTAAGTCAGCTAAATCAAGAGCTTGGAATCTAAGAATACTTTTTAACTTTTTATTTTATATTGGAGTATAGCCAATTAATAATGTGATAGTTTCAGGTGAATAGCAAAGGGACTCAGTCATACATATTCATGTATCCATTCTTCCCCAAACTCCCCTCCCATCCAGGCTGCCACATAACATTGAGCAGAGTTCCCTGTGCTAAACAGTAGGACATTGTTGGTTACCTATTTTAAATATAGCAGTGTGTACATGTTGGAATCCAACAATATTTAATTTCAGAATTCCAAATCATAGTGCAAAGCACATTAGCCAGTGCTTCATGTGCCTCAACTGTATAATGAGGATAAGAGGCACCTCACCAGATCGCTGGAAAATTAAATGAGATGCTACATAGTAAACCGTAGTACAATGTATAGCACTTCCATTAATTAACTTAAAAAAAAAATGTTTTGGCTTGATTTCCTAAGTATCCACTAAAAACATCCTGTGTTTGTATCAGTTTCAATAATTTATGTTTAAGTATCCTTGTAGTAATAGAAAACTTCTGGCAGTAAACTTCTCAAGTGGTTAAAGTCATTTGACCTTTAGTCTTTTGCTTTAAAAAAAATCTGTCCATAGATATGTTAAATTGCCCAGAAATACATTGCTTATCATATCTTATTGCTTAATCAGTGGCCAACGAAGATGGCCTATATTGACTCCCCTGAAGTAACTGTGAATTGATCTTCTCCTCCAGGAAAAGAATTAACTTCACAACAGAAGCAATGTCATAGAGCATTTACTGTATTTAAATATCTACAACCCTTAGAAGAAACAATATACAATGGCTGGTTAAGTGAGCATACTAACATCAACTGAGAGATAAAAGATGTTCTGTTGTTTACTGTGCCAGACAGGGAATCGTACATTACTGTTTTCTGAAAACTGCTTTGTGAACCAAATAAAAAGCTACCAAGTAAGCGTTTTGATTTAATACATATTTGTAATAGAACTGGAAGTCTCTGAATTCTTAATTTAAAAAATTGTGGTTTGAAAAATCGTTCCATTTGAAGATAAACAGAACTGTGGACAATGGGAAGCAAATATAGGTATTATAGAAGTTTGCAGATACAAAATGGGTGGTAGAAAGTATATTCCAAAATAAAGGAAGAACTAGTGATATTTTAAATTCTTTCTCTTTCAAAATAGAGATTAATATGAACTGATAAAATGCCAGCAAATAATTCTGGATCTTTTATAATGAATGCAAAGTATTTATGATTAAATATGAATATTGATCCTCTTGGAGACCCTAATCTACTCATCTCTAAAGCACTCAAATAGCTAGCATTTAGACATTCATTACAGTCTTCTTGAAATAACATTTTCAGTATGTCCATGAA
>NW_011494956.1:2511175-2531478 GCF_000754665.1 Bison bison bison
ATAAAATTTTTTTAGCTTTAAAAAGCTACTTTAAACTACTTTGAGAAGGGATCCCTCCATCTGAAAGCAGCCATTCCCTCACCTGGGCTCTGGGGAAGGAAGAAAGGGAAAAAGGAGAGAGAAATAATTGGCAAGTAAGATGTGAGAAAAAAAGATCAGTGAAAGGAGAAAGGTGGAGAGAGGGCAGGGTAAGCAAGCCAGGATAATTTAGAGTTCCTCAGATACAGGAAGACTGAGTCAAAGCTGCCAGGACTTGGCAGCAGTGCCTTAGTTTTATATCAAAATGTTACACTTTTCCCTGTGACAATCTAGAGGGGTGGGATGGGTCGGGGGAGGAAGGCTCAAGAGGCAGGCGATATATATATATATATATAAATACGACTGAGTTGCATTGTACAGAAGAAACCAACACAGCATTGTAAAGGAATTATCCTGCAATTAAAAAATAAATTACAAAAAGCTTACTGCAATACTTTATTATTTTTTTAATTTTATTTTATTTTTAAACTTTACATAATTGTATTAGTTTTGCCAAATATCAAAATGAATCCACCACAGGTATACATGTGTTCCCCATCCTGAACCCTCCTCCCTCTTCCCTCACCATACCATCCCTCTGGGTCGTCCCAATGCACTAGCCCCAAGCATCCAGTATCATGCATCGAACCTGGACTGGCATCTCGTTTCATACATGATATTTTACATGTTTGCAATACTTTAAAAGTAGTGTTTAGTTTTAATTAAACTAATTTTTAACTTCATCTTTGCAAAATGTAACTTTCCCCATTTCTTTCTGTTGATATCCTATTGCATCAACACCAAACCTACTCCTAAGAGTGATTGGGTTACTAGAGTACCATTGTGACCTGAAGTATTATAGCTGTCACAGTTACTCAGAAGCCACTGCAGAATACATTTGTTTAGGACCCCACATATCCCTAGGGTAAGTCTTTGTTTTATAGTCGTGGCTTCTCAACACGACCCTTGTCCAAGCTGCCAAGTGTAACATCATCCAACCTGTAACAGAGTTTCATGAACAGCATTCATGTGTAGTAGACACACAGAAGACAGAACCCGTTGACACTAAAAAGTGGCTGGATGCACGGGCCTGACGTGAAGCCCAGCGCTGAGGGGCAAAGGACCAGTGAAAACAATCAGTGTCCTGTGTCAAGTCTGTTTTTAGATAACTTTGCCTTCCTGCCTGATACATGGATTTTATATTACCCGCAAGTTGCTATAACATCAAGATGTGAAATTTGGAGGATCTGAAATAAATGGAGCTAAATGGAACTTTTGGATGAAGAATTCTCTGGCTTGTTCAGATCTGTTAAAGTAATAGGGGAAAGCACAAAAGGATCAAGGAAAGAAAGGCCCCAATCTTTGTTGGGTGAGTGATAAAACAGCATTACTGGGGGAAAATTGGCCTGACCTTCACCTGTGTGACGCTTCCGTTGCCTCAGTGATTCTTCTAGCTTTGCTCTGATTAGGTAAAGATTGCCCCTTTCCCTGCAAGGAAAAGTCAAAGAACAAAAAGGGGAACAATTCTTGACTCAACTATAAAAGGTTTATTTTTTTAATCACAGTTGGACTCATCCAAGACAGTTTCTAATCTTATTTTATAGACTTAAGAAAAAAAAAAAAAAACTTGCCTTTTAAAAGAAATTCTTGGATCGTTTTCTTTACAACCTCTAGTCTAGATCTCAACTCATATTTCTTGGATGTATTTTTTTTTTTAAAGAAAGAAACTCTTCCCAGTTGCAATGATAGCTTTTTCATTTCTTTTAGGCTCTCCACTAAGCTCTGCTGAGAAAGGACAGGCAGAGAGGAAACACAAACCCACTCAGCGTTGGTTGGCAGAAACCCACCAATGTTCCAAGTCAAGCTGAAGTGGTTTCCCACCCCCACTTCTTTGTGGATGCCCGTGAAAGGCAGAGCTCCTTGCAACTATAATATTAAGTTGCAGACTCTGCCTGTTCATATAGACCAGAGTTTTTCTGTGACATTACTGTCAAAGAGCCCCCTGTGTGACTAATATTTTTAACAGCATGCTATTTAAAATTTGACAAGGATATAATAATTCATTCTTCAAATAGTCAACATACTATGAGAGTAAGTCATGTCTTCAAAGTATCTTTCAAAGGGGCTATTAAAAGTAGGTTAAATCTTTTCCCCCTACAGCATGCAATTTCATTTTGGCTCTACCACTTCAACCACATAAAATTAAATTTTGACTTGAGAGTGACCTACTGAAAATTCGATGGAAAAATAAGGGAAAAGAGTTAAATTACTGATTCAAAGGGAACTAACATGTCTGTCTGCAATTTAGCATACAGTTGCTAAAGCCCTCTGAGAATCTTACGTTTCTGGTAGTCAGTATTTTCCTCTTAGGATTCAGATTGTGTTTATAATGGAAATGTTGTAGAACTTAATGGAATGTAATATCTTGTTGTGATATATAGATGTAAGGCAGCACAGGAAAGAATTATCCACACATATTTTCTGCCATGACCTTCATCTCCACTCCTGGCTGCCTTCTAACTTATGATCCAACCACCCAGACCAACTAGGCATTCCCCACAATATACTCTGCTCTTTTAACTCCTATAAAGTTGTTATCTGCTAAACTCCTTTGAAATTCATTTTTCCCAACAGTCAAAGTGTATTCCAAATTATTATTAGAAATAAAATGATTTTGACAACTGAAATTTCAGAAAGGTATAAGGTAAGAGAAATGAGTATGATTATCTGAAGAAGAGTAGAATGTTAAGTGCTTAGAGAAAGAAGGCGTGGAGACACTTACTGTAGAGCTATAAATAATATATTCCACAGAGGCCAATGGGAATCACAAAGTATTGTGTGATTTCACAAACAGATGTTTGGTATCTTTTGAGTGGTTATAATTACTAAATTTATTTTCTGTAAAATCATGTGCATGTGTGTGTGTATGCACAAAAATATTTATATATACAGTTGAAACCTTGAACAATATGGAGGTTAGGGATGTAGACCCTCCACACAGTCAAAAATCCCCATAAAGTTCTACTGTGGGACCTCCATATCCATGGTTCCTCATCTAAGGATTCAATCAACCATGAATTGTGCAGTACTGTAGTACATGGGGCTTGGCTGGTGGCTCACTGGTAAAGAATCTGTCTGCAATGCAGGAAACATAGGAGACTCAGGTTCCATCCCTGGGTCGGAAAGATCCCCTGGAGGAGGGCATGGAAACCCACTACAGTATTCTTGCCTGGAGAATTCTATGGACAGAAGAGCCTGGTGGGCTATAGTCCACTGGGTCACAAAGAGTTGGACACGACTGAAGCCACAGCATGCACGCGTGCGCATATGCAGTATATATAGTGAAAAAAAATCAAGTATAAATGGACCCATGCAGTTTAAGTGTCCCATGTTATTCAAGGGTCACCTGTATATAAAAAGTAAATAGATAGATATCTCAGCTAGGATAAGCTAGACTGTACTGTGGTAAAAGGCAACACTAAAATTGCAATGGTTTAACAAAACACAAATGAAATTTTTAATCAGGCAGCCCACTGCAGCCTCCTGGGTCACTTTCTATAGCACCTGTATTCCACAGGTTTCCTTGGTGTTATAATGTATACTTTGATCTCGTGGAAAACATAATTTCCATGATCATCTCTGCAGAAGAGCAAGAAGAGAGTACAAGTAATCAAAGGCTTCACCTAGCCCCCTGATCATATTTTATTGGCCAAATCATGTCACATGACTAAAACCCACCATCAAGGGAGAAGAGAAATACAATTCTCCTCTGTGCCCCATAAAAAATGAAAACCAGAGATTAGTGATCAGTACTAGTGTCTACCACAAACGCAGAAAAAGCTCACAATCAAATGCTTTTCTTTTCTTTTCTCTCCAAATTACTCTCATCTTCACTCTATGGTATATAATTATAGCTGAGAGCAAAGTGTATTAAAAAGCCAACTCTCCTAGTGTTTGTCCATAGATACCATTTTATTTTACCATTATGTAAACAAAGAAGGGGCTGCCCTGCTGGCTCAGTGGTAAAGAATCCACCTGCCAATGCAGGAGACATGAGTTGAATTCCTGAGTCAGGAAGATCCTCTGGAGAAGGAAATGGCAACCCACTTCAATATTCTTGCCTGGAGAATCTCATGCACAGAGGAGCTGGATGGGCTACAGTCCAATGGGTAGCAAAAAGATTTGGACATGACTTAGCAACTGAAAAAACAACATAACAAAGAAGAACATCATCCTTCAAGGTCTAAAATATTTGGGGCATCTCTATACATATATATCTGCTTAACATAACTTCACAAAGCAAGAAAAGTATTAGAAAAAGTGAACCAAGTAAAAAGAACACATTACAACAATCACTCACTGTAAGAATAATCTAAGTGGAAGATGAGATAAAATGCTTTAAAAACAGTTTAACATTCTTCCTTTCTATTCTTTTATTGTAGAAATGTGTAGCCTACACCTGCCAATTTTAACTGCTTGGCAATTCTTCCAAGGATTTACTCTGGCCACGCATTTAATGACAAATGTATGAGCATCATCTGAGATGGGAATTGAGATGCTCAAAACTGCAGTCAGTATCTCCTATTGCTTTATACTCCATCAAAGATGATGCAAGCTGACTTCAAAGGGAGCTCGGTACTTGCATCAACTCTGCAGGGGTGTCGAGTAAAATGAGGAATGAAAAAAACAGAAACACCATTATGTTTTGAATTTCAAGTCCTAAATCATTATTTCCTAGCTGTGCACGAGGTTACGTAGACAGAAAGTAAAATGACAATTGGTCATGTCACTGGGATGATGATATAGGAGGTTCGGGAAGCTTAAGAAGAGGAATTTTTTTTAAAGTCACATTAAAAAAAAATCTCTCTCCCCTGGTGTTCAGATATTCGTAGGACATTTTTCAGTGATGGAGTGACAGTCTGGTACCCCCATCATGCCCAGGTGCCTGCTGGGGATTGACCTGTTTCAGAACTCTCTTCTCGGGAGAGATAATGTGCTACCCCTGAAGATAATTAAATGTGAGGTGACCAAATAGTCACTTACATCTGCCTCTGGGCCTCCATTTCTAAACAGAGATTTGGATGGCTATTTGTCGGTAATGGAGAACTCACTCGTTATTAACATTAGCGAACTAAAAGTATGCAATTTTATTTAAAAAACATTTATTTCATCTTTCTAATGTGTGTACAGAATATGGCTTCTCAGTGCTGTATTCATGGTGTGGACTTAATGGCTTGAAAGAAATTCAGATGATCCATTCATTTAAAAAAAACTTTTGAAAGTGCCTAAGTATTTAGTTACAGTCGATTTCTAAAATAATATTCCTGTTGAAATGCATGTGTATTTAGTGACAAAAGGCAAAATAATTTATAGGACTAATTCTGGGTGAATATTTAAACAAGACAGAATTCATATTTACTTGAAAAGCAAGAATGCCTCTCAATTTAGTTAAGTATCTCAGTATAGTAAGATGTGATTTATAATGTTCCTGGAAGTGTTCTTTACAGCATTACTTTTGAAAAATAAATGAGGAAATTCTCAGCTAAGGCTGTACTTAAATTACGGTTTTTATGATATAGCATGAAGCACTTGAAAGGCACAAAAGGCAAAATGAACCTGGAATTCATTGTGTTTCTCATGGTGTCGTTAGAGGAGAAACAGTCTTTATGGTAAGAAGTTGGCCACTCTTTTTGAACCAAACTTTTACATTAGGAGACTTTTAAAAATTCATTACGTAATAGCCTTTTGTACATTCTACAGGTATGCAAACACACACACATAGAATAAGGTGATCATTTGATGAGGCAGGATTACTAATCTTCCTAGTACTTCTTAGGCTCATATTTCATTAATTATTACACCACTGTTAGTATCCATTATTCCAGAGCAACTCCTGCCACCATTCCACTGACGTTATTTAGTGTTTTCTTCATTGATATGACTAAAAATTCCCTTTCACCACAGTTATTGATCTGTACCTTTTGTTCCTTATATACTTTTACTGTTGTGAATATGACAGTCTTTAGGTCAGTGGTTTCCAAAAGAGTACATGTACAGATCTGGACAACTCAACTGTTTCAGGCTAAAAATATATATAAGTAGAAGTTCTATTATACTTCACCATTTTTGTTTTGTTTATACTTTATAAAGTACAGTACATATAAAAATACATGTATTTTAGTCTTTTTAAATAGCTATGTTAAGAGTATGCACTTAAAAACCTGTAATGAAAAGGGTATACAAATGAAAAAATTTAGATCAGTATTTTATACTTTAATGACCAAATACAAGATGATTTTCACATTAATATGCAATGTACTTAGGTTGGCAGTGGAAAAATTATTGGTGTCAAATATTAATATTTTTGCCAGAGATTCAAACATGACATTACCTAGAAACTATTCTAATGGACAAGACCCACACTTTTCAGATACACTTGCTTTAGTCTGATACAATATTTCATTTCCTAAAGTGCTTGGTTGATGAAATTAGAATAACATTTTGATGTGGGAACTTGGTTTTACATATAAAGTTGTTAATTAATAATTTAAAAGTCAGATGCTTCTAAATATGACTAATAAATTTCTGATTGACTACCTTCTGCCCCCCCAGTATGTATCTACGTAAGATGGTGAGTGTAGAGTAATTGTGTCAATGAAAAGAGTTTTCTTAATTCAGAAACATGGGATTTGGTAAATACTACTTGATATTTTACCTTTGTACCTGCAAGATTTCATATAGTGTTACTCCAGCTTGACAGTGATAGAATGCTAAGAAATATTTTTAAATGAACGTGGTATCCAGCTAGGTTTGTGAGTAAAAGGTGAGTTCTTTTGCACCTTCTAAGAGACTAGAAGCAATTACTGAAATGCTTTGCTGTTGTAGGAATGGCACTGTTTGTTTCTCCTTTAAAAAAAAATCAACTACGTTAAATAAAATTCACAAGCCTCTTTATTCTAACACTTCCAGTGATAAAATTGTAAGAATTCTTATATTATCAAAGAAACCTCCTTATTCCCAAAATACCACAATAGATTTATCCAGTGCTCTTCCCCCGTTCCTCTTTCTCTTTCTTCTTCCTGCTCCTCTTTCCTGCCTCTATCCCTCTTTCACTTTTTCCTTCATTTACTAGCTTTCCCATTCAGAACACAGGATACAGGATACAAGATAACCTTTTATCTTCCAACTATTTCTTCTTTAAGTTATAGTCTCTTTTCTCTGAGAAATTTCTTTTAAATGATAGATATGTCGACGTTTTTTGATTAGAGAAACAATCTTAAATTTTTAAAAGCCCCGACATTTACATCATTATATTAAACATATTATCCTGCCCCCAAATGAAGAAATAAATTTTTTAAATATATTTTTGGGTAATTTCCTAGTGGTCCAGTGGTTAGGATTCTGTGTTTTCACTATTGTGTGCCTCCACTCCAAAAAAAAAAAAAATACTATTACAGTGAGTAATAAAGTGAGTAACAAATTACTATTACAATGAGCAATAATCAAAATAAGAGCTTATAAACCTAAAAATCTCCTGCTTAATGTGTTGGTAGTTAAGTGGCTGAGGATAGATATTGTGTCAAACCAGGAAGCTGATGCTAAAAGATTTTTAAAAATGAATCCAAGAATAAAAGTTATTAAGTGAACTCAAAAAAAAAAAAAAAAAAGACACAAAATTACATTCCAGTGAAGAAGATGGAACAGTGTCAGTTGAAAGGTGGAATTTCAACTGAACAAAGAAGGATGGTGCCAATGGGGTTAGCAGAGGGTGGGTGTCAGAAGACAGTTATTGATTTCTAACAGACGGCATGCACTCAACATGTTTAAATTTTAGGTCTCAAGCTAATAACCTTGCTGCCCTACCCACCCCCACCTTCCAAGACCCTTCTTTGGAGACAGAAATGATCCTCGTGTGATTGAGTGTTGAGTCAACAGATATTTATCAAGAACCTACTGTGTTTCTGGCACTATTCTGTGTATTAGGGGTATATCAGTGAGGGGAAAAAAAAAAGACAAAGACCCTTTCCCCCACCCCTAGTTCAATCCATTTGAGATGAGAACATCTCCCCATAAAAATCTGTACTTAAATGCCAGAAAATATTCAAACACCACAGCTATGTTTCACTATTACTTAAGATGACTGGTGTCAGAGACTACCATAAAATCCATTTGAGATCCTAAAGCTTAACTTAGCTTTTCTACACCCTATGTAGTTTGGCATTTAGACTGGGAATTGGCTCGAGTCTTTGCAGTAATACTACCACTAAGCTTCCAGCCTGTCTCACAGGTTACAATTTAATAAGAAAAATAAATGACAGCAGATGTTATACACAGTTATACTAGAATTGCACACATTTACTTCTAATCAAGCCATTTTTCACCCAGCTGAAGATAAGAGAATTTACTTTTAAAGGGTTCTGAATCAATGGGAAAATATTTGCTGAAGCACTGAACCCATCAGAGATAACCTGACTACTCCTGGGGGAAATATTTTCTAAAAGTTCCCACCATTTGATATGCTATTCTGGAAGAATAGGGTGAATTATAAAAGGATACAGTTTGGTTGGTATGAAGATGAGTGGAACTATTTTATATATTATTTCATTTTCATGCTTTTATTTAATAACCATTCTTTGAGAAAATTATAGGAAAAGAATTGTGAAAGGTAATAGGGTCCTTGAGGTTCACAGAACTTAATGTCTACTTGGAAAGAGATCTTATAGACCCAGGGAAAGTTAGATAATAAAATAAAATCCATTAAGCAAGATTAAAAGACAAAGTCTGATGAAGTTGCCAGCCTTGGATATGAATATGTGTGACCTTGGGAAAGTTAACTGATCTCTCTGATTAAGAGAACAATTGTTACAATCATAGGTTTGAAAGAAGCAGCTGTTGTAGTGGATTATGAGACTTGTTTGCTCTTAATTATTTAATCTCACTGAGCTGATATGGCCTGGCTTCTATCAGAATAACCATTTTGGTTATTCCAAAATGAAAATTCATTTTTCTCTTTCTTCTCTTCCTTTTCCTGCTTTGAGTGGGGCAAATGCAGGGAGTGTCATTATTCATCCCATGTAGCATTCGCTCTGCCAGCCTCCAATTCTCTTACTACCCCTGACTGTCAGGACACCCATTGATTGTGCATGAAATCTCTAGCCTTTTTGCCCAACAACCATTGTTTGTAATAGACAATTGAAACAATAGATTCCCTCCCATACCCCAAATTTCTCATTATCAGTGACAATATAGAAACTATGGAAACAATCAATGGGAGAAATTCTTGTGCTGTTATTCTTTTGTTCATAGTCAACTCAATTGCTTTCAAATGTTGTTTTGACACAGAATGGATGAAAAAGGAAAACCTTTCATAATTCAAGTATTTCCACTTCTCAGCTTTTTCAGACCCAGTTTCCATCTGAAACTAGCTGAATTATAGCTGTCAAAAAAAGAAATGACCCATATCAAGTTATTCTCAAACTTATCGTCCCTCTATGGGATATGGCAATAATAGGACAAACCCTTTCATTTGTCCCTGGCCCCTCCTTGCAACACACATTGTTTCCATATGGATGCCCAACTCGACAGTATTTCTCAGCCTCCCTTGTGACTATACCAGACCATCTTACCTGTCTCCTAAGAAATCTGTATGCAGGTCAAGAAGCAAGAGTTAGAATGGGATATGGAACAACAGACTGGTTCCAAATTGGGAAAGGAGTATATGAAGGCTGTATATTGTCACCCTGATTATTTAACTTACATGCAGAGTACATCATGTGAAATGCCGGACTGAATGAAGCACAAGCTGGAATCAAGATTGCCGGGAGAAATATCAATAAACCTCAGATATGCAGATGACACCACCCTTGTGGCAGAAAGAGAAGAGGAACTAAAGGGCCTTTTGATGAAAGTGAAAGAGGAGAGTGAAAAAGTTGACTTAAAACTCAAATTCAGAAAACTAAGATCATGGCATCTGGTCCCATCACTCCATGGCAAATAGATGGGGAAACAATGGAAACAATGACAGACTTTATTTTCTTGGGTTCCAAAATAGATGGTGACTGTAACCATGAAATTAAAAGATGCTTGCTACTTGGAATAAAAGCTATGACCAACCTAGACAGCATGTTAAAAAGCAGAGACAGGGAGAATGGCATTGAAACATGTATAATATCATGTATGAAACAAGTCGCCAGTCCAGGTTCAATGCACGATACTGGAGGCTTGGGGCTGGTGCACTGGGACGACCCAGAGGGAGGGTATGGGGAGGGAGGAGGGAGGAGGGTTCAGGATGGGGAACACAGGTATACCTGTGGTGGATTCATTTTGATATTTGGCAAAACTAATACAATATTGTAAAGTTTAAAAATAAAATAAAATTAAAAAAAAAAAAAGAGCAGAGACGTTACCTTGCTGACAAAGGTCTGTCTACTCAAAGCTATGGTTTTTCCAGTAGTCATGTATGGATGTGAGTGTTGGGCCATAAACAAAGCTGAGCACCAAAGAACTAATGCTTTTGATCTGTGGTGTTGGAGCAGACTCTTGAGATTCTCTTAGACTGCAAGGAGCTCAAACAAGTCAATCCTAAAGGAAATCAGTCCTGAATAATCATTGGAAGGACTGATACTGAAGCTCCAATACTTTGGCCACCTGATGTGAAGAACTGACTCATTTGAAAAGACCCTGATGCTGGGAAAGATTGAAGGCAGGAGGAGAAGGGAACAACAGAGGATGAGATGGTTGGATGGCATCACTGGACATGAGTTTGAGCAAGCTCCTGGAGTTGGTGATGGACAGGTAAGCCTGGAGTGCTCCAGTCCATGGGGTCACAAAGAGTTAGACGACTGAGCAACTAAGCTGATTGACATGTGACTAGATGCGGACAAAAGATTCACTTCTCACCAGTGAAACGTGAGGTGAAACTTCTGATTAAAAGGATATACATTCCTTTTCCCTTACATTTGGTTGAAAAGAAATGGAGATGGCTGGAGTAATCTTTGAAGTCATATGTGAAAGATGGTTTTCTAGAGTTTCAAATGTAGTCCAGTGACTAATATATTCGGTGGTGCATGAGAATTACTTAAGGGGGGAGGGGTCTTTAAAAAAAATTCGTGTATTTATTTGGTTGCATCAGGGTCTTAGTTGCAGTGTGCAGGCTTAGTTGCTCCGCAGCATGTGGGATCTTTAGTTGTAGCGTGAGAACTCTTAGTTGTAGCGTGTGGGATCTAGTTCCCTGACCAGGGATTGAACCTATGTGCCCTGTATTGCAAGGTGGATTCTTAACAACTGAATAACCAGGAAAGTCTTAGTGGATGAGTTCTACAATGAACTAGTGGCTAAGCCGCAATAGCTGAGACTCTAATTTAATTTTTTGGTTTGGGGCCCAGTAACTATTAGTATGTTATTATTATTGTTACTGTTATGGATCCCCTGGTGTTTCTAAGGTAACGACACTGAGGGAGTAGAGTGTAATAAGTGGCTATCATCTGATTTACTCTTCCCTGCTCATGCCTTTCCTTAAGATGGGGACGCCACTGCCCTCAAACACAGGATGCATTAAATTACCTACAAAGTAGTAATGATTTTCTGCCTTTGCCCTTTAATTGAGACAGGGATAAGGATTTTCCTATTGTCTAATTTGTTTAGTCCTCTATCCCAAACCCCTAAAACAACACAGAGTAAGTACTCAAATATTGAATGAATTAATTAAATTTATCTAGAAGAGATTTATTGAATATATTCTATGGAAAGACCAAACAAATATAAACAGTTTCTGACTCCAAGCATTTCAAAGAAGGGTACATGAGTTTGATTTTGAACATAAGGAATGTGGTGGTAACACTGTGTGATAGACAGACCTCCAAGCAAGAACTCTCACTGCAAAATACTTTTTTTACACATACCTCTGTGGACTGACACAAACATACACACTCTATTAATGCTTTATGTTTTCGCTGATTTCAAGATGTAGGACTTTATAAGCTGATGCTTAGAAGAAATTATAACTGATGGAAGAGAGTAAAGTGCTAGTAAAAGTGGAATCAGTGAATAACTCTGGGAATGAAAGAAGCACAGTCTGAGGAAAGGGAAGAGCAAGGTCTCAAGAAAATTTCTTTGTTTCACAAAATTACTTGGAAACGACTCTATTGCTTATAAATGACTTTATTGCCCTATTGTTTGCTTTATAAAATTGCCTAGAAATGACACTATTTTAGTCAACTGAAGAAGGTTAGAAATCTGTTATAGCAAAGTGCCCAGCACATAGTGGGGACTCAATAAATATTTGCTTAATAAACACACGAATAAAGAGTAAGCAGCATGATTTATGATTGTCTTTTCATCATTTACTTTTCCCTATAAAACAAGGTCTTCTTTTTAAGATTAATATGCTCAATTTTTCCTCTTCTCTCCCCACAAAACGGCTGTGAGGTAAAAGGATAAAACAAGTGTCTCGGCATAAAAACTATACGAGATATCTTTTGAAATCTGTGCAGTATCTTCCATCTGTACCTGCTGTGCATAATTTCAGAATCCACTGCTTTCATCAAGTAAAGAAAACCCATTTGCTCTTTCATCTGTGCATCGTATCACACTAATTTTCATCAAAACCAGCCAAACCTTTATGAGCTACCGGTCCCCAGGCTTCCTGGAAGACTCCCCTGTCTGCCTCTGGTATCAGCAAAGTTAGGCTCTGAAGTCTGAACTGTGGAAAATCTCAGTTGTTTCTGTAAGCTATGGTAAACACTGTGTTTATATCTGGAAAATTGACCTATTGATTATTATTCTCCTAAACAGAGAGCCTCATGAATTTCACATGCTTGTGCCCTTTTTAATGTCCTTGTTCCAAATGGACATCTTCCGGGCATGCCAGTGAGACCCAATTTTAAATACAAAGAAACAGAATCTTTTCAAAGTGTTGTTGTGCTTCTTGAGGCTCTACTAGTTAGGGGTTGCAGTGATCGTTGTTCAGCCACCCAGTCATGTCCAATTCTTTGCGACCCCATGGACCACAGCATGCCAGGCATAGAGATAGGTAGGTCATATTAATGAAAAACTAAATACATTTATCGAACTATGCATCCTAGCTATTTTTAAAGAAATTATCACCCTTCAAAATCCCCATTCATTTATTCATGGTGTTCCCCCAAGGGCTGTCTCCTGTGTCTCAGCTGGCATTATGATCTGTTCTTGCTTAAATTCAAACACTTAGTCATGATCTGTTGCCAAGGATGCTGAATGTGACAAAGCTGCTTCAGGAGTTGGTGGTGCATGCCAAGGTATACACTGAAGCTGCCAATATTCATTGCAGAGAGTAATACTTTTACAAAGCTAAAATAACTATGGTTTGGACAAAGAGTAATATCACTAAAAAAGCCTTGGACACCAAGTCTCAAGGCCATGTGTGCATGTGTGCTAAGTCACTTCAGTCATGTCCAACTCTGTGGGACACTATAGACTGTAGCCCGCCAGGCTCCTCTGTGCATGGGATTCTCCAGGCAAGAATACTGGAGTGGGTTGCCATGCCCTCCTCCAGGGGATCTTCCAACCCAGGGATCAAACCCATGTCTCTTATGTCTCCTGCATTGGCAGGCAGGTTCTTTGCCACTAGTGCCACCTGGGAAGCTCCTCAAGGCCACAGAAACTACTAACAAGCCAATCTTATGCCAAGGCCACATTTTGTAATCTACTACTTTTCTTGTTCTGAAACAATAACAGGTTTCATGCCAAAGTAACATCAATCACTGTTCCCCTTCCTTTTGTATTTCAGTGCATTAAATGCTTTGAGTTTTGTGCTTTCAAAATTAAAAATAAAAAAAAAGTTTATTGTTACAGCCTCTATTCACTACAGCCCTGGCTAACATGCTTTAGGGGTCAAAGGTATGTGTATTAGGGAAAAAAGAAATAAATGAGGAAACTAATTGGGGTAGGCAGTAAAGGAAGACAGTATAAACTAAATACCTTAATTTTTCACTGCCTTCCATAACAAATCCATTGTATGCATAGTCTCTATCTTTCCATAAGATGAGTTCCTTCTAAAGGGACTTCACAAATCCCTGAAAAATTTAACTCCCTAACAGTTCTGCCTTCAAGTCTTCTTACTCATTATAAGTTACTCCTATACCCATTAATTCACACAACCTCCCCCCTCCACAACATATAAAAAGGTTTTACATTCTACAGATTTCACTTAAAGAGTTTCAATCAAATATGGGATTATTATATGGCAGCTACAATGCCAAAAAAATTTCAGGTATAATTTAATATTGGTTATACATTGGGAATTACACAAAAAGAGGATTTGTCATTCACAAAAAGAGAACAATTCTATTGGTGTCATCATCTTCAGTTAAAAAGAATAAATAGAGTTTAGTACATTCTTACTGGCAAAATAAAGGAAAAGTACAGAAATCAGAAAAAAAAATCATGGATTTGGAGAAGAGAGAATGGGAGAGCAAGCTGAAAATTACACATATTCCAGAGTGAAAAAAAGAATAGAGACAGACATTATAAAAGAAAACATTCCCAAGCTAAAGTAATACTTTATCCTATAGATTAAAAGCTATCAGTAAGTTTTAAATGAATGATTTGTGATCAAATGTGCTGTTATAAAAGTACATATGCCTGAGTTCAATCCCTGAAGATTCTGATCAGTTGGGACTGAGATGGTACCTTGATAACTGTATTTTAAAAATTCCTCAGATGTGATTCTGATAAAAATCCCTAGGTAAAAAATTCTTCAATGTAAAGTTTTTATAGATAAGAATACATATCTAGATAGTTTCTTAAGGAAACAAAAGCAGCAGAGGGAGGATAGGAGGGGGAGGAAAGACAGAAAAGAAGGAAAAAAGAGAGGAAGGGAGGGACAGAGGGAAGGTAGAATGAAGGAAGATGGAGGGGAGGAAGAAGAGAGAGAGAGAAAGAAGTTGATGTTTAAAAATCAGGGAAAGAGTAGATAAGTGTGGTTTTAAACTAATCTATTTTAATATGAGACTGAGAGACACTGCATAAAACTAATAAATAGTAATATTATATTATTCAAGTTCAACCTGGTTTTAGAAAAGCAGAGGAACCAGAAATCAAATTGCCAGCATCCACTGGATCATCAAAAAAGCAAGAGAGTTACAGAAAAAACATATATTTCTGCTTTATTGATTATGCCAAAGCCTTTGACTGTGTGGATCACAATAAACTGTGGAAAATTCTTCAAGAGATGAGAATACCAGACCACCTGACCTGCCTCCTGAGAAACCTAAATGCAGGTCAGGAAGCAACAGTTAGAACTGGACATGGAACAACAGACTGGTTCCAAATAGGAAAAGGAGTACGTCAAGGCTGTATATTGTCACTCTGCTTATTTAACTTCTATGCAGAGTAGATCATGAGAAACGCTGGGCTGGAAGAAGCACACACTGGAATCAAGATTGCTAGGAGAAATATCAATCACCTCAGATATGCAGATGACACCACCCTTATGGCAGAAAGTGAAGAGGAACTAAAAAGCCTCTTGATGAAAGTGAAAGAGGAGAGTGAAAAAGATGGCTTAAAGCTCAACATTCAGAAAACTAAGATCATGGCATCTGGTCCCCTCACTCCATGGGAAATAGATGGGGAAACAGTGGAAACAGTGTGAGACTTTATTTTTTAGGGCTCCAAAATCACTGCAGATGGTGATTGCAGCCATGAAATTAAAAGACGCATACTCCTTGGAAGGAAAGTTATGACCAACCTAGATAGCATATTGAAAAGCAGAGATAGTACCTTGCCAACAAAGGTCCATCTAGTCAAGGAAATAGTTTTTCCAGTGGTCATGTATGGATGTGAGAGTTAGACTGTGAAGAAAGCTGAGCGCCGAAGAATTGATGCTTTTGAACTGTGGTGTTGGAGAAGACTCTTGAGAGTCCCTTGGACTGTGAGAAGATCCAACCAGTCCATGCTAAAGGAGATCAGTACTGGGTGTTCATTGGAAGGACTGATGCTGAAGCTGAAACTCCAATACTTTGGCCACCTCCTGCAAAGAGGTGACTCATTGGAAAAGACCCTGATGCTGGGAGGGATTTTGGGCAGGAGGAGAAGGGGATGACAGAGGATGAGATGGCTGGATGGCATCACCGACTCAATGGACATGAGTTTGAGTGAACTCTGGGAGTTGGTGACGGACAGGGAGGCCTGATGTGCTGCGATTCATGGGGTCACAAAGAGTCAGATATGCCTGAGCGACTGAACTGACTTGAACTGAATAGCATATTATTTACAGAATAACACTAATCACTTTAAAACAGTTACCATTGTTACAAGTGACTTCCTCTGGAGACTAAGACTTCTGAAGTGAAGAAGGGTAAGTAAACGTTATAACACTGTACACAGTACTTTTTATCCCATGAATTATTTTCAAATATAATGCTAAAAATAAAAACATTTGTATTTATAGTAATTATTAACATTTATTGTTTATTATTTCCATGTTACTACTAAACATTTTAACTGCATTACATGATTAAATATGACATTCATGTAATTTAAAAACCCTATAACATAGATAAAATTATACCTATTTTTAATTTGAAACAAATGAGGCCTAACAAAATTGAGTAACTTACCTGAGGTCACAGAACTGACAGAATACATATGTCTAACTTCCAAGTCTATACTCTTAACTGCTTTAACAAACTCCACTGAAGACAATAAATACAATAATCATAAAAGTACACATTTACTAATTGGTTCCATGTATGTAATACCTCGTTTTTTTAACATTTATATCCCCTGTTCAGTTCAGTTCAGTTCTGTCGCTCAGTCATGTCAGACTCTTTGTGACCCCATGAATTGCAGCATGCCAGGCCTCCCTGTCCATCACCAACTCCTGGAGTTCACTCAGACTCATGTCCATCGAGTCGGTGATGCCATCCAGCCATCTCATCCTCTGTCGTCCCCTTCTCCTCCTGGCCCAAATCCCTCCCAGCATCAGGGTCTTTCCCAGTGAGTCAACTCTTCGCATGAGGTGGCCAAAGTACTGGAGTTCCAGCTTCAGCATCATTCCTGTAGCTATTAATATATATTCAATTTATATATATTAATATACAGTTATTGAAAAATAGAATGTATTGAAGGATCCATCCATGCATTTGGGGTCTCGGAAAGATTTAACTGGGCTAGGAAAGAAAAATAATAGATTTTTTAGAATCCATGTTTCATAGGGAAACTTTTTGTCTATATGGGCTTCCCTGGTGACTCAGATGGTAAAGAATCTGCCTGCAATGCAGGAGACACTGGTTCAAACTCTGGGTTGGGAAGATCCCTTGGAGAAGGAAACGGCAACCCACTCCATCATTCTTGCCTGTAGAATTCTATGGAGAATTCCTGTAGTCTTGTGGGCTACAGTCCAAAGTGTCGCAAAGAGTCAGACACGACTGAGCAACTAACACACTTACATATACATGCACATGTGCTCAGTCGCTAAGTCGTGTCCAAGTCTTTGTGACCTCATGGACTGTAGCCCACCAGGTTCTCTGTCCATGGAATTTTCCAGGCAAGAATATTGGAGTGGGTTGCCATCACTTTCTCCAGGCGATCTTCCCAACCCAGGGATCGAACTCACGTCTCCTGTGTCTCCTGAATTGGCAGGCAGATTCTTTACTACTGAGTCACTTGGGAATTCCTGTATGTATGTATGTGTGTATATATATATATATACATATGTACACGCACACACACACACACATACATACACACACACACACACACACTTCAAATTTAAGCCAAAATAGGAATTTCCCTAGTGGTCCAGAAGCTAAGACTCTGCACTCCCAATGCAGGGGAGCCAGGTTTGATTCCTGGAAATTAGATCCTGCTTGCTGCAACTAAGATCCAACCCAGTCAAATTACTTAAATATCAAAAACAAAACTTAGACCAAAATAAAAAGAATGAACCCCTAGGGGCCCATCACTCAACTTCAACAATTATCAACTTATGGTTTCAATTGTATGTTCACTCATCTCCGCATCGGGAATTACTGCAAAGCACCCAGAAATCCTATTACTCCATCTATATTTTATTATGCATCTCTAAAACATAATCTATTTTCCATTAACTTTACCACAAAATACTACCATACCTTTTAAAATATACTGATTTCTTAATATGGTGAAATATTCAGTCAATGAATTTGACTCTCTAAGAACAGTAAGCTAAAACAATAAGTTATCAAGATTTCCTTCCACAGTGAATGTATTAATGATCATGATGATTTTCTATAATTATTAAATACCTCTTTCGTATCAACATATTCATCATATTTTAAGAGTATTTTGAGAAAATAAGCTTTTACTTCAATTTTACACATTTAGAGCTAATATGCTGACTACTAGCCTTCACTTTGTTCGTGTTATGTTAATTTGCTTAACCAAAGTAACACGGTAATGAACACCTTAGGGAAGGCGTAACTTTTGCATTTCTCTAGAGAGTCTGAAAGTTGCAACATTATTAAAAGACTGCCAAACATCAGCTCTTCTTTTGAAAAACAAAAATTTAGGTGATTTTTACCTTCTTAATTTTTCAGTGCAAAGAGCTTACTGCCCCATCTCTTCTTCTTTGCTGGCCTCTTCTGTTCCCCCATCTCTCAAAAATCCCAATTATTAATCTCTGACACTAAGTATGAAGAAATGTAGAAACTTGATTCTTTGAGAGGAAACAAATGTTACACCAAAATTAACATATAGTGAACTGAATTATGGAGTAAATATCTGTCCAAACATTCCCCTAGGGCAGAGGGTTTGGCAAACTCCAACCCTCTGGTCAAATGCAAACCAATGTCTGTTTTTTGTTTTGTATATCTCACCAGCTATTAACGGTTTTTACATTTTCAAATGGTTGAAACAAAATTGAAAGAATAAGATTCTGTGACATAAGAAACTGCATGAAATTTAAATTTCCCCATCAGTAGTGTTTCACTGGAGCAGAGCCTTACTCCTTCATGTATATATGGTCTTGGAGAACATTTGTACTATTACAATACAGTCATAGTTGCAATGGCCCTTAGAATCTACATTATTTACCATCCGGACTCTTGCAAGAAACATTGCCATCCTCTGCTTCAAAACAGTGAAAATTTTCTAAGTGTCAACTTTTAGCAATTATTAATGGAAAATAAATATAGGACAGAAATGGTATGGACCTAACAGAAGCAGAAGATATTAAGAGGTAGCAAGAATACACATAAGAACTGTACAAAAAAGATCTTCAAGACCCAGATAATCGGGCTTCCCTGGTGGCTCAGAGGTTAAAGCATCTGCCTTCAATGTGGGAGACCCGGGTTCAATCCCTGGGTTGGGAAGATCCCCTGGAGAAGGAAATGGCAACCCACTCCGGTACTCTTGCCTGGAGAATACCATGGACGGAGGAGCCTGGTAAACTACAGTCCATGGGGTCACAAAGAGTTGGACACGACTGAGAGACTTCACTTTCTTTCTTTCACAATCACAGTGTGATCACGCACCTAGAGCCAGATATCCTGGAATGTGAAGTCAAGTGGGCCTTAGAAAGCATCACTACGAACAAGGCTAGTGGAGGAGATGAAATTCCAGTTGAGCTATTTCAAATCCTGAAAGATGATGCTGTGAAAGTGTTGCACTCAATATGCTAGCAAATTTGGAAAACTCTCCAGTGGCCACAGGACTGGAAAAGGTCCGTTTTCATTCCAATCCCAAAGAAAGGCAATACCAAAGAATGCTCAAACTACCGCAAAATTGCACTCATCTCACGTGCTTATAAAGTAATGCTCAAAATTCTGCAAGCCAGGCTTCAGCAGTACGTGAACTGTGAACTTCCAGATGTTCAAGCTGGTTTTAGAAAAGGCAGAGGAACCAGAAATCAAATTGCCAACATCCGCTGGACCATGGAAAAAGCAAGAAAGTTCAAGAAAAACATCTATTTCTGCTTTATTGACTATGCAAAGCCTTTGACTGTGTGGATCACAATAAACTGTGGAAAATTCTGAAAGAGATGGGAATACCAGACCACCTGACCTGCCTCTTGAGAAACCTATATGCAGGTCAGGAAGCAACAGTTAGAACTGGACAGGGAACAGACTGGTGGGAGTATGTCAAGGCTGTATATTGTCACCCTGCTTATTTAACTTCTATGCAGAGAACATCATGAGAAATGCTGGGCTGGAAGAAGCACAAGCTGGAATCAAGATTGCTGGGAGAAATATCAATAACTTCAGATATGCAGATGACACCATCCTTATGGCAGAAAGTGAAGAGGAACTAAAAAGCCTCTTGATGAAAGT
>NW_011494956.1:2531578-2533530 GCF_000754665.1 Bison bison bison
AGGTTGGCTTAAAGGTCAACATTCAGAAAACTAAGATCATGGCATCTGGTCCCATCACTTCATGGCAAATAGATGGGGAAACAGTGGAAACAGTGTCAGATTTTATTTTGGGAGGCTCCAAAATCACTGTAGATGTCGATTGCAGCCATGAAATTAAAAGACTCTTACTCCTTGGAAGGAAAGTTATGACCAACCTAGAAAGCATATTAAAAACCAGGGACATTGTCAACAAAGGTCCGTCTAGTCAAGGCTATGGTTTTTCCAGAGGTCATGTATGGAAGTGAGAGTTGGACTGTGAAGAAAGCTGAGTGCCAAAGAATTGATGCTTTTGAACTGTGGTGTTGGAGAAAACTCTTGAGAGTCCCTTGGACTGCAAGGAGATCCAACCAGTCCATTCTGAAGGAGATCAGCCCTGGGATGTCTTTGGAAGGAATGATGCTAAAGCTGAAACCCCAGTACTTTGGCCACCTCATGCGAAGAGTTGACTCATTGGAAAAGACTCTGATGCTGGGAGGGATTTGGGCCAGGGGGAGAAGGGGACGACAGAGGATGAGATGGCTGGATGGCATCACTGACTCGATGAACATGAGTTTGAGTGAACTCCAGGAGTTGTTGATGGACAGGGAGGCCTGGAGTGTTGTGATTCATGGGGTCGCAAAGAGTTGGACATGACTGAGCGACTGAACTGAACTGAACTGAATGGAAAATAGGGTTTTAAACACTGTTAAGTTATAGATCTGTTACTGATGTCATCATGATTTCCAGGCATAAAACTTACCAAAGGTTACAATGCAAATAGACACACAGATACTTATACATGTACATGCAGACATGCAAAATATTAAGACAAGTGCCCTAAGAAAACAACTCATTTCTGTTTTGCTAATATGTACTAGATATGCTTCAAGGTTATTGAGTTGGGGACATCATCTCCCACTGTTTTGCTATTAGGATTTTCAATAAAGAAACAATTGCATATATAAGAAGAAAAGCATACTCTTCTACAGCTGTATCAACAGAATATTCTTTTCTTTTGGAATGCAGCTGACATTGCATGTCAACTTTGACATACTTGGCCAGCGATGCAAAATATGACCTCCATTACCCATGAGCATAAGTTTGGAAGACTTCTCCTGAACAAGTTTTTCTTTGGGAGAAAAGGGACTGGAGGGTATAATTATGGTTCTTTAACCTAGACTCTATAATGTATTTACTTTAGCTAATTTGTGATTCTATAAAGGATTTTATTAAGCAACAATATTCAATCTTCTAAAACATATTTTTCTTATATAGAATTATGTAAATACTATAGATTTGTTTAAATTAAATACTAACTAGTATTCATGCTTTATGTGAGAAAAATGCTTGAAAATTATTATCTATTGAACTAACAATATTCCTCTACGCAGCCACTTATCCAAATAAGCATTGTATTAGTTTTTAGCATTCATAAATTCTTTTATTTAGCAATAAATAAGAATAGTAATCATAATAATAATGTTTCCATGTTTCAAATATGCTCTTAGATTATTCCACCTAAGACTCCCAAGCCACAGATTAGGATATACTTGCCACCAATAAAATTCCTTTCAGTTGGTTAACCTAATGATCTTGGTTTATGTTAGCAAATACCTTGTCATTTTATGTTGTTATGAAAAGAACATGCTAAATTTTGAAGGCTTCTTTGTTTTACTCTAAAATATTATAGTTAGCCTATAGTACATCAATAAGCAGCAAGTTACAGTTTTTGACTTCTAGAAGAATTAAACAAAATTCATATGCATCTACAATGGGAAGCTGATACGCACCTGTCTAAATAAATAGCCAAGGCTTAAAGCCTCTTGATGAAAGTGAAAGAGGAGAGTGAAAAGTTTGGCTTAAAGCTCAACATTCACAAAACTAAGATCATGGCATCTGGTCCCATCACTTCATGGCAAATAGATGGGGAAACA
>NW_011494956.1:2533630-2546879 GCF_000754665.1 Bison bison bison
AGATGGTGCCCCCAGCCATAAAATTAAAAGACGCTTACTCCTTGGAAGGAAAGTTATGACCAACCTAGATAGCATATTCAAAAGCAGAGACATTACTTTGCCAACAAAGGTCCATCTAGTCAAGGCTACGGTTTTTCCAGTGGTCACGTATGGATGTGAGAGTTGGACTGTGAAGAAAGCTGAACGCGGAAGAATTGATGCTTTTGAACTGTGGTGTTGGAGAAGACTCTTGAGAGTCCCTTGGACTGCAAGGAGATCTGACCACTCCATTCTAAAGGAGATTGGTCCTGGGTGTTTTTTGGAAGTAATGATGCTAAAGCTGAAACTCTAGTACTTTGGCCACCTCATGTGAAGAGTTGACGCATTGGAAAAGACTCTGATGCTGGGAGGGATTGGGGGCAGGAGGAAAAGGGGATTACACAGGATGAGATGGCTGGATGGCATCACCGACTCAATGGACGTGAGTCTGAGTGAACTCCAGGAGTTGATGATTGACAGGGAGGCCTGGCGTGCTGTGATTCATGGGGTCGCAAATAGTCAGACACGACTGAGCGACTGAACTGAACTGATATATCAATACATTCACTGTGAAGAGATACTAAGACTGATGTATTCACAAAGTCACATTCTCTATGCAAGCATTAACAAACTCAAGGACAGATTTGACTTTACCCATCATTCCTGGAAAGAATGACATAATAGAACTATTACTGTAAGTATTAAAATATTTCCTTTGTAGATCTAATTCACAGGACAGTAAATGAAACATTTTACATGGTCTTTCACTTCTTGGACCTATTGAAAGTGTCTGATGTAGCTTACGTTTACCCTGAAAAGTCAAGATTCCACTGTTCGGTATTAAATAAATACTTTCCCTGTTGAAATGATACAGTTTTACATGATAAATACACTTGAATGAAAAAAGAATGTAGGTCCTACTTGCCTTTTCTTCTCTTTGTTGCCACAAATAGATTGCCAAAATAAGTTGTTCACTAGAAGGAACACCTCCAAGTTCTTACCAACTTATATAAACATCTAAAGACAACATTTGTGGTTTTCTGATTTTTAAACTTAAAGAATAAAAAGCCAAGGATTTCTGAGACAGTCTTCACAACACTCTATTCTTTCCAGTTACTCGGAACAAAATGCTATTGTAAATATAAGTACCAACGATTCATCACTTTAAATTATTGTTCTGAAAGACAGGCCAACGAATATTAGAAGTGTTTTCAACTCATTGCACTAAAGACAAAAAGAAGTGCCAATATTCCTCTGTTCTCTGAGTTTAAGTGTTCAAGAGGATCCCATCGATGGGATGTTGGAAGCAGTTATTTGGAGCAGGTTGCAAATCTCCCATCTCTGAGTTTATGATGGATGTCCGTGAAGTTTGTGGCTGGATAACAGTAGTCCTACATTGAGGAGATTTATGGGGAGGATGCATTTAGTATTATTCATGAACCACTTAACAAGCTTCAGCCAAGGATACAATATGGGCTTTGTTTATAGTCCCAGGAGGTCCAAAGAGGGCTTTTGAAAATTGAAGAGATTTTTTGATAAATGGTTGAGTATCTTGAGGTGGGCCTGAAAGCTATAAGTGTATTTTCCTGTTAACTTGAAGAGTCCTACATTTCATCCTAACTTCCCTGTTTCCGCAATAAAAAATTATCAGATATTCTGCTGGTATTTTATTTTGCTATTGTTCTGCTACATTAAATAACCAAGAGGGACACATTTTGTAGAAAAATGTTCATTTCACTCTCTATTACAGGAAGTTGGAGCATCTTAACAGGCTATCCAGACTATTTGAACAGAAATGAAGCAACATATGTTTGAAACTGTCTTTTATATTATATTCTTTATGTTTATGACCCACATTCTTTTCAATGAATTGCTATTTGTGGAAATTTATGTGTATAATAGTTCTAACTTAACCAAGAACTCAGTTCCACGGCTAACTGAAAGGCTTGGGAATCAGACAATTGCATTGGTATGACTTGGTTGAATTAAATTAGGACAAAGATTCCACCAGTCTCATTAGTGTAAGAAAGAATAACAAGGTAGCTCACAGAACTGTTAACTAAAGGCAGTAGTTGATATATTCAGAGAGAAAATTTTAAATATTTTGGAACATCACTGATTTTCTAAGCAATTTGCAACCAACAAAATATCTTCAGGATATGACCGTATTAACAAACAAGACATAATGATAATTTTATTTTAATAAAAGCACAGGACATGACAATGATTTCACCTCACTTAATTCTTAAAAATGATTCCAGAAGTGTATCTATTCAATTGATTTTATGGCCACTTTGCATGAGGTCTTGAAGTGCTGGAGTCTACAGATTGCAGTTTTAAAAATACATTGTTGGGGATGGTAGCCTCATTGGAACTGCATGGTTTATAGGTTTTACTTTATATCTTGTGCACTTTATGTCACTTAAAATGCCCATTCTTCCTTCTAATTTCTGTTACTCAGCTCCAGTCAAACCGCAAGATGCACAGCCTCAGTTTCCTGTTGACTAGATTGTCTAATGTGACTCCAACGTGGAAGCAGCTCACAAAATCATCAGGTTCAAGTCCATTATTTTATTAGAGTCAGACTCAGACAAGCTACTTGCAAACCATCCCACGATTTGTGAGGTGACAGAAAACTTCTTTATTAGAGTTCCCTCCTCTATCTCCTATCAACTCCCAGAAATATTTGACAGGGGTTTGAGAGCCCTCTGACACAGACAATAAAACTACTAAATCAATGTACTTGGATAACATACATTTTTTAAGAAGACATATCATCTCTTATCTGCTTGGAATTTAAACCATAGCAATATTAAAGTAGAGAAATTTAAATATGGTGTGGCTGTTGGAAAAAACATGACATCACATAAATATGCTAGCTAGATACAGAAAAATGTACCACTTTTAATAATTCAGCACACACCAAAGAAAACACACTAAAATAATGCGGAGGTTAACACATAAAAGCTGGGGAAGGGAGGGGAGGGAAAAAGAAGGCTTACTCAAAGATTCTATTAATCCTCACTAATGTCCTGTTTTGCCTCCCCTAGGCACTAATTCTTCGGGAGAATGCCAAGATGCTGGATGATATTACCTTGGGTTTCTTGAGCAAGGAGTTGCTTTTTACAGTTTTGAGACAGCAGTGTTTGTGTCATCACCACTAACAAGTAAACTGGGGCTAATGTTTGCAAAGCAGCAAGTCAATTTGGAGTTTATAAAAGATACCTTGTTGACATCTCAAATAAGCCAGGTAGCTGGTCAGATAATTATCACTGTCTTCCTTAGTTGTAGAATCAATTGCCATTAATACATGAAACTAGACACTTGGCTGAGAACTGCATTTTAAAATGGAAGCCAATGTTTAGTAACATGTTTGTTTGTGAACTGCTGTGGCCGGCGGCTGCCAGTCCAGCTTGTGTGCATTGCAAATGGTGCATTTCTTCAATTTAGTTACCGGCATTTAGCTAGGGGCTTCCTGGAAGGCTCACTGGTGAAGAATCCACCTGCCAATGCAAGAGACACAGAAGACGTGAGTTTGACCTTGGGTTAGGAAGATCCCCTAGAGAAAGAAATAGTACCCCACTCCAGAATTCTTGTCTGGGAAATCCCACGGACAGAGGAGCCTGGTGGGCTACAGCCCATGGGGTCGCAAAGAGTCAGATAGACTCAGTGAATGAGCACACATGCACACATTTAGCTATCCATCTCCACACTTTTAGCATCCTGTTAATTCAGATCTTTAAACTAATAGCCTATCTTGTGCAAAGCAAGAGAGCTTACAAGTAAAGGTGCTGGCAGTTTGCAGATAAAGGGAGCAAATGTCTTTTAAAAATCTCTACAGGTGCTGGTCTAAATCTGTCAAGGAAGTGATCATAACACATAAAAATGACAAGGTCCACTGATAAAGGTGATGTGAGTGACTGCCAACAAAGGCATCCGACATAAAGAATATCAGGGCCTGATATTATGTCTGTATTCAAATTTAAACATATTCATTTAATTACTTCCCCAGCAGAATTAGAGATCATTTCAAAACGTGTAAAGTGGTTGGCCCTCTCTCTTTCCAAAACTTGAGCTCCTTCTCCATAAGAAACAGATTTGGTTTCCAAATTTAAAGTTTTTATTTAAAGGAAATGTCTTTTTACTTATATAAATTTTACGGAGAATCAGTTCCAAGACCTTGAATATATTGTAGGTTTTCATATTGAAGTTCGTATAGAAAAGTACCAGGGCACATATATTGCTGGTACAAATTACCACTTGGCATCCTTTGCCTCTTGCCTTGTTGCAGAAGCTTCTACCACCTTCAGAAGTTGTGCTCTGGCTTAGAGTTCAGGCTACATACAGGTTGCTTATGTGTCCCAAGCAGAAGTCACACAGAAACAGAAGCAAAAAAGAGAGAGCAGAGCAATCAATCAGACAGAATTGAACACTGTCGAGCAACAGAAGAAAATGTTGTCTTACGAAACATTGTTAGAGAAAAAGATGTCTAACAAAACAAAACAAAACCAAAAATGTTGTCTAACCACAGTAATGTATTATGCACTTTTCCCCCTTTGATTCTGCATTCATTTAAAAGTTATGACTGCTGGACTCTGAACAAAGTAATTCAGGGAATTTTGTTTTTAAACAGGAAAAGAAAACCTGCCCCTGCCTTCAAGGAGTTTCTGTGGAAACACCTGCATGCAAATGGCTCTAATCATAATATAGTGCTTACTACAGTTCATACTTTACATAAATTAATTTAACCTACATATCAAACATAAAGTGTAGATATTATTATGAACTCCATTTTACATATGAAAAAAATGAAGTACAGAGAGGTTAAGTGATTTGTCTGCACTTACACAGCTAGTAAATGAAAGAGGCAGGAAGTCTGGCCCCTGCACTCAGGTTCTAACACCTTGTATCCCACGCCACTTACTTAACCTATAACAGAAAAATAGGAGAGAAAGAATTGCAGGGGGTGGTGAGAGAAGCTGGAAGAATGGTGGGAAGGTGGTGGCAGAGAAGACAGAAAAGACATTTGACTGGATGTGATCAAATCACCTTTAAGAGGAAAAAGGGGACATGAGTTAAAACTTCAAATTTGACTTACAGGCCCTGGAAATTAGAAGAAAACTTCTAAATAATTTGAAAAAAAAACTTTGTTTTCACTTATTTTTCTCTTCTTGAATATGTTTTGTTAACCCTTTGCTTTTTCAGCAACTTGAAAATTTGCAGTATATTTATCAGAAACACAGGCTGAATCATAATTTATCCAGAAGATGTTACTATGCTTCCCAAATATAGATATTACTTCTCCATCACAGTGGTTATTTTGGAGGGTAGACACCTTTCATAAAAAGGGGAACTGTCTTGCTCCTATTTTTCTAGATTTAAATTTAATGAAATTTCCTCTTTAATGAGTAAAGAAATATTTTCCTCTTTTTTTCTTGCTTTTCTTCAGTTTGGTCAAAATTGCGTCCCAGTCTTATAGCTGTGATTTGCACAGGTTAGGCAGTCTGAAATCCCTTTGCTTTGGAAAGCTAGTGAGCACAGAAAATGTGGGTGTTGGGGGATGGGGAGAGGCATTTGGCAAAGACCATTTCACAAAATCCCATGTAAACAGACTGAAGGGATGGCATTTGATAGAAATCAATCTATAAAATTACAGCTTTGGGTTAGAAGCATGTTATACCCATCGTTATAGGCAAAGTGGCCTCCCCTCTTTCCCTTCCTTCCTCCACAACACATTTCTATGTTAACTAGAAGGCGGCCATTTCAAGAAATGCTGTATTGAATTGTAGGATAGTAAGAAATGTCGTGCAACTGATATACTGTGAGGGGAGCAGCTTAATGGCAACTTTAACTGGTAATTCCTAGTTTTCTGTAGGCTCATTAGCACAAACAGTGTGGAACTGGTGAAACACTGTCCTCATCAGTACAGCTGCAGGTTAGGCATCAGACATTAGGGTTTCCAGAAATTGGACCCCAGATAGCTCTTAGAACTGGGAGCCTATGTCTTATTTCACTGTCCTAAACCACTAGAAGAAATAATAGCCACAGCATGTTTAATTGCACTGTCATAAAAGTATCTGAAGGAAAAAACATCTTTTAAAACCACTTTTGGATTTTCATTAATATGTTTTATCATCCCTTGGGAAATTTCTAACAAAGCAGCCAATGAGAATGTGATAATTACACAGTTTGGATTTGAATGAAGTATGTTTTTATGTTCCTTTTATTCAGTTATTTATTCAGTTATCTATAATGCCACAAGGAAACCATTCATAATTTATGTTCTACTTTGTCAGATTTTGATTCAGATTGTCCCATATCTCAATTTTATCTGCTCAAACACAATTATCATTTTTCCCACTATTTGTGGACTAAGTAGAATTTCAGGATTCAACCTAACAGTCACTTAATTCTACTTTGAAATGATGAAAATAACATAAAAATAAAAATCAACCCCATATTTGGCAGCTACATGAAGTGTGAAGGTTTAAGTATGCTGGTGACAGCCTGTAACAAGAATAGAAAGTGGCATACATTCATCAAGTTATTTGATATGTTCTAAGAAGGTAGAAATGGTGGAAAACACAGATATTTCCACTATATTCTCAAGACAGTAATGTCTGCAGGTATTCTTCTGAAGCCTTCGTGCTGAGGACTCTTTTGTCCAAAGAATTTTAAGAAGGTCTCCTGTGAGCCCTTTGCATTAATCACCAGCATCATCTACACGGGAGTTTCCCAAAAGGGGTAGAGGAGAGTCTTGTGTTGAGAGACCTTCAGAAACAGATGACAAGAACACCCCCAGCCCGAGACGGGGTCATGTAGAGTGGAAATATGAGCTCCTAACCCTTGACCCCACTGCCTCTTTATTTTGATTCCTGGAACAATGCACCCTTGGCAGGCACAAGCAGTGGCCAGTTCTTCTCTCTTTTGTTAGGCTTGGGAAAAACTCAGAGCAGCTCACTGTGACTCCCACCTAAGGGCTTGCCTGGTTTTTAATTAGAATTACAACTCACACCATATTTTTTCAAATTATGGTTTTTAAAATGACCCACACAGTAACACATTTTTCAAATTTCCACAGTCAAATGAACTTATTACAAAGCACCATTATTTTATGCACAGGATTTTTTGGATGGATCTACTCAGATATCTAAAACTTAAGCTGGTTTTGCTCCTGTATTAATGTCCTAATCACTCTGTGAAGTGATTTCACAAATGTGAGTAATCCTAGATCATGAAAAGATAGAAAGAATTATGATAGCTCTTTAGGAGCAAGACTAATATTATCCATATATGTTTTTACAACCTTGGAGAAATAACAAAAAAAATATAAGAATTTCTCATAGAACTGCCTATTCAATTATGATCCTCTAGTCAAAAAAATTAGACTTGTTTTCTGAAAACACAACAGCTTATTCTAATTTAATGCTAAAATAATCTGGTCTCTTTACATTTGATAGATTTCAAGATTCTTAAAAGCTTATATGTTTATGCCCCAATCAAGAAAGTTGCCATGGGCTTTTGTCCAAAGAAAATAAAAAACGTAGCATACAAAGAAGCTGTGGAGTAAATGTCACATGGTTTTGGTTCCAACAATTCACAGAAGAATAAGCAGAGAGTTAACAGTCAACTAACATTTTGGTATGTTATAACAGGAAGGAAAAATCCAAATTTTCTATTTTTTCATACAGAAATACTTATTCCCATACCTCTCTCTCTGTTTTTTATCTTCCTTTACCTCTTCCTCCTCTTCCCACACAAACAAAAATATTGAACTCAATTTTCTCATTTTCAGTTAGAGCTGTTTACTGGTTAGTATTTGCAGCATGTAATTTGCCTAAACTTAAAAAAAAAAAAAAAGTTCATCGGGCTATTATGGAGCTGTATTATGGAGCTGGTGTGAGGAAATCTAGTGTCAAAACTAGGTAAAGTCGCTGTATTTGTTCAATTTTAATCAAATACAAGAATGTAAGTTGAATATTTTAATTACATGGTTGAAATTTTAATTCTTACTTTAGCGTTTAATGAGACTCTGAGAAAGACTTTACAATAGTGGGTTGTTTTTCTTTTTTTTTTTTGGCTACTCCAAAAATGCAGAATCACTGCTTCCTCAATTAGGTATACAGCTAAAGAATTATTTAAATGCGATACTATTCTTCTCTTTGGGATGCAGGACTCCTTGCCCCAGCCTCCTGGAAGAATGAAAGAATGCTTTGTGCAATTACTTACTAATGGAAAACAAACCTTCTCTACTAAATGTACTATGCTATTTTTCACCTCAATTAGATACTTAAAAAAAAGAGATGAAAAGAATCAAGTTTGAGGAAGAAAATTATGACTCCTGAAGGCAAGAAAACACATGAACCCAGTACTAGAGACAAATTAGAACAGACATGGAGATTTTGTAGAGGAAAAAAAAGATGCTAAGACACATGATTGTAACTAATATCCCTTTATGTTTTAAGATACCATAATGTTAAAAATAAATCTTTTTTTCCAGATCCTATAGTACCTTTACTTTTAAAATATATTCTCTAAGTTAATATGCTACTTCCCCTATTATAATCTAAAAACATTCATAAATTCAAAGACTTTTCTTAAGAAAACCTAAAAGATGTCAACAATATCACTTCAGTTTTTTAAACACACCTATTATCCAGTTAAATAAGTTGAATTAAAAATTGCTTTCTATCTTATCTTTGTTTTTTATCCAATTTCCTACAGTTCATTAGAGCCCTCCTCTCAAATATTACTTCTTTTCCACTTATTTTCAAGTCTCCTTCCTCTCACTGGCCAAAGATGGATCCCCACAACCATTTAAAAATGCTTGCACCTCTGACATATATACACTGCTGCTACTGCTGCTAATAAGTTGCTTCAGTCGTGTCCAACTCCTTGCGACCCCATAGACGGCAGCCCACCAGGCTCCCCCGTCACTGGGATTCTCCAGGCAAGAACACTGGAGTGGGTTGCAATTTCCATCTCCAATGCATGAAAGTGAAAAGTGAAAGCGAAGTCGCTCAGTCGTGTCCGACTCTTAGTGACCCCATGGACTACAGCCTACCAGGCTCCTCCATCCATGGGATTTTCCAGGCAAGAGTGCTGGAGTGGGGTGCCATTGCCTTCTCCATATATACACTACCATGTGCCAAATATATAGCTAGCGGAAAGCTGCTGTACAGCACAGGGAGCTCCCCTCAGTGCTCTGTGATGAACTAGAGGGGTGTGATGGGTGGGAGGTTGGGGGTGGAGGGAGGCTGAAGAGGAAGGGATATATGTATACATATATTTGATTCACACTTTCATACAGTATAAACTAACACAACATTGTAAAGCAATTATATTCCAATAAAAATGTGAAGCACTAAAAAAATAATTTTAAAAATATCGAACAATGACAAAAGTATTACACAATTTCTTTTTTCCCTCCAGCTTCTACTGTATTTCTCTTCCTTCCTTTAGAGCTCAAATGCTAGAACTGGTTTCTGTATTTCCACATACCATTTTATTTGCACCCATAGCAAGCAGACTTCTGTCTATACTAAGCCATAGAAACGAATCACCATGAACTGCTGCTACGAAATCTAACCTAAATCCCAAATCTTACCTCTGCAGCATTTAACACTGCCGAACATTTCCTCTTCTCTGGAGTCCTCTAACAATACACTCTCCTCAGCTCTTTCCTCTCCCCTCTTTCAAATTTCATATTTTAAACTCACTCCAAAGTTGCAAGAATGGTACAAACAACTCCCCTTACCCAGATTCAACAATGTGTAATATGTTTCCACTTTCATACTTTCTCTTTTACTTGAGAGATGATTTGTTTAATTGCTAAGTCATGTCACACTCTTTGCAATCCCATGGACTGTAGCCCACCAGGCTCCTCTGTCCATGGGATTTTCCAGAAAGAATACTGGAATAGATTGCCATTTCCTTCTCCAAAGAATTTCCCTGAGCTAGGGTTCAAATCCACTGTATCCTGTACTGGCAGGCAGATTCTTTAGCACAGAGCCAATAGGGAAGCCCCTGATAGATACATGTGTGTGTGCATGCATACTAAGTCTCTTCAGTCATGTCCCACTCTCTGTGACTCTATGGACTGTAGCCCACCAGGCTCCTCTATTCATGGGATTCTCCAGGCAAGAATACTAGAATGGGTTGCCATTCCCTCCTCTAGGGGATCTTCCAGATCCAAGGATTGAACTCACGTCTCTTATGTCTCCTGCAGCGGTAGATGGGTTCTTTACCACCAGAGTCACCTGGGAAGCCCCTCCCCCATAGATGATAGATAGATAAATAGGTAAGGACATATGCTAAGTATTTTCCTGAGTCTTTTCAGCATAAATTACATACGTCACTTCCCTTTACCTCATGTCACTTCTATAAATATTTCCTAAAAGCAAGAATATTCTCTTACATAGCTATGGTACAATCATCAAATTCAGGAAATTTAATATTGATTATAAAAATGTTATCTAATACATTTCATTTGCCTTATATTTTTCACAACTTTTATAGTACAGAATTTTTTTTTAAAGAACTGCACAAATGCATTTATATACTTCTCTGGTGTTTTTTTTTTTTCAATATTAAATTCAATTTTTAAATATTTTGGCCTGGAATACTGTATAAGGAATGTTCTATGCCTTTCAGAGTATCAAATCTGGTGGATCATGATGTTCATTTGCTCTTTATTAATGATATTAATATGGATTATTTGGTTAAAACTTTGTCCAATATTTCCACCATATGTTTATTATTCCTCCCTTGGTAATATAAAAAATAAATAAACAGAACTTCAATTAAAAGAGTTGGAAAATCAGAAGGGGGATCCCTCATGCCCTGAAATGGTCACAGAGCCCAACAGGAAGAAAAAAGACTCCTTTTCCTTCCTGGCAAGAACTTAGCCAATGAAGAGCCACGGCCTCTTTATTTATGATAGCTCATCCAAGTTCCTTTTCCCCTCTACAAGAGTTTTCCTTCCCTTGCCATGTAGTAGCATGTATATGGCTCACTATGATTGCAGACCCTGAATTGCAATTTTCTACTGATACCAAATAAATTCGTTTATGCTTAAAAAAAAAAAGATCTAGCAGTCTATTTGTTGACCTATTCAAGTCAACATTTTGATGGCCCTTACATCAGAGAACTGCCTCCTTTCCCTGCCAAAGATTCTAGGACTGATCAGCAAACATGTGGTATCCACTACTGAGTTCGTTGTTACTCACTGTTTTCTCACTGACCCTGGAGTTTGAAGGCACATCTTTCTCCTTGATCCAAGGTCACACACATTTGTATTTAAAGCTTTCCTCATTTTATTTGAAATTCATTTTAAGGATTTGTCTTCCTGCTGAAGCCATTATTCTATATTCTGTATTCAATGTCTACTTAAGACATTTGGCATTTTGGTCTGATTTTGAGGTCAGACTCTTTCAAAGATCAAAATCTTGCAAAGGTTTTTCCAAAAGTAACTAAGATCCTCACAGATTTGCTAAAGACTTTAATATAGATTAGACTCCTTCACCCCATTCCTTCAGGAACAGAGGCTGCTTCACTGAAACTGTACCGTATCATTAGCCTTCAGCTTATTCCTTTGGAAGGAACTAATCTCTAGAAATTGGCTGAAAAAACCTTGACCTGGCTTCTCCAGGACCAACTTGTTTCCTTAGAATTAGCTAGTTTTTAATCTTGGAAGCCGATTGAATTAAGCTGTGTGAGCTATAAGCTGTTAGAGCTGTTTGAAAATTGTTCTTTCACTCTAAAGAAAAACTTATGACAGATGAGTTCTCAGTTATCTAAATATTTTGAGGGTGTTCCCCAACAAGGACTCCAACTGAATTTACTTTTAAAAACCTTACTCATTCCTCATGTTTATTTCCAACTAAATAGACTTATCTGACCAAAGGAGAACTTGTGAAACCCATGAACTTATTTTCCTTAAAACTGAATTGGACTACAGTTTCTTGAAAACTTCCAGAACTGAGTGAAACATTTATTTTGATTGTTATTTTGAGACTTTTCAAGGTTATCAAGAGTCTAAAATTACCTCTTTGTTAAATAAGATTTTAAGATTAAGTGATTAAAGAAAGAGAAAATGACTCCCAAAGTCTCAGGCTCCATCTCCAGTGCCATCTCTCTCCTTCCCTTCGATACCACCTAGCATCCTCCATGGGCTTCTCTCATGGCTCAGTGGTAAAGAATCCACCTACCAATGCAGGAGACGCAGGTTTGATCCATGGTTCAGGAAGATTTCCTGGAGAAGGAAATGGCAACCCACTCCAGTATTCTTGCCTGGGAAATATTACAGCCAGAGACACCTAGCAGGCTACAGTCCATGGGGTCATAAAAGAGTCAGACATGACTTAGCAACTAAACAACAACATCCTTTATACTCTCAACTCCACCATACTAATTCTCTTGCCAAATGTCCCCCTCTGTCTGAAACTCTCCACTTCCTTTTCCTCTGAACTTGCCAGAACCTGTCCCTTTAAAATTCAGCCTTCTGAAGATCCAAGGCTAAAAACCTTAATTTCTTAAGTTTACTGGACTAAAACTGAAACTATAATCCACAAAGATTTTCTCAAAGTAACCAACAATACTCATAGTCTTTCAAACTTATCAACCTAGTTTCTCTGACTTCTATCTGCTAGTTCATGTGTTTGTCAGTGAAGGTCAGGCCCAACATTGGAATGAAGATTACTAAATGGGAAAATTACGAAGGCTTTCTAGAATTACATGTGTGAGACTAGCCTGCTAACTTATTATATGATCTGGCCCAAACAATTGCTAAGAGATTTCATTGAGCAATTCCTAGAACCTTTCCAAAGCCTGTTGATTGAAACAAAATTTAGGCTTGCACACAAAGATCTGAGAATCTATTCATGAACATTACAACTGACTTCAGATCACTTCAAACCAAAACTCTGGCTTTGGTTGAAAGCCAGAGTTTTTGTTGATTCCACTCAGGTAGCTTTTGATTCTATGTTTATTAATGAACTAAACTAGGATCTTTGCCTTCTAGTAAAAAGGACCAATATGGAATGGGAAACTATGTCCACTTCATATTTAATTAGTCTTAGATGACACCACCCTTATGGCAGAAAGTGAAGAGGAACTCAAAAGCCTCTTGATAAAAGTGAAAGTGGAGAGTGAAAAAGTTGGCTTAAAGCTCAACATTCAGAAAACGAAGATCATGGCATCCGATCCCACCACTTCATGGGAAATAGATGGG
>NW_011494956.1:2546979-2547159 GCF_000754665.1 Bison bison bison
AAGAAGGCTGAGTGCTGAAGAATTGATGCTTTTGAACTGTGGTGTTGGAGGAGACTCTTGAGAGTCCCTCGGACTGCAAGGAGATCCAACCAGTCCATTCTGAAGGAGATCAGCCCTGGGATTTCTTTGGAAGGAATGATGCTAAAGCTGAAACTCCAGTACTTTGGCCACCTCATGCGA
>NW_011494956.1:2547356-2605447 GCF_000754665.1 Bison bison bison
TGACTCATTGGAAAAGACTCTGATGCTGGGAGGGATTGGGGGCAGGAGGAGAAGGGGACGACAGAGTATGAGATGGCTGGATGGCATCACCGACTCGATGGACATGAGTCTGAGTGAACTCCGGGAGTTGGTGATGGACAGGGAGGCCTGGCGTGCTGCAGTTCATGGGGTGGCAAAGAGTCGGACACGACTGAGCGACTGATCTGATCTGATCTGATCTGATTAACCAACTCTCTCACACTCCAGACAAGTCACCTCAAAGGAAGATAACCAAAATTTTTAATCTTCAACTCCAAAATAAAGGCTCCTAAACAAAACCAAAACTCCCCTAATTTCTATTATTGCTAAAAGCTGGGTTCTTAGAAAAGAGATTGTTACAAATGCTAGGGCTTTAGGTATTTTCAGCTCTCTAACCATTCTTTCCAAAGTTCTCCCAGTTCTCAATGGCAGGGCTCTAAGGAACTACAGATGCTCTTTCCAATCTTTCCTGTTAATTGGCTTGGAGAGGGATTTCCCTGCTGATCCAGTGGCTAAGACTCCATGTTCCCGTTGAACTCCACTGAACCCTGGGCACCAGGGTTCAATCCTTGGTCAGGTAACTAGATCCCATATGCTGCAACTAACAGTTCCCATTCCAAAACTAAAAATTCCATATACCTCAGCTAAAACCCAGTGCAACCAAATACATTTAAAAAAATCTTTTTTAATTGACTTGGAGAAATATTTTTCCAGATTAATATCTTCCAGTTCTAACTGACACTTGAGCTACACTCTGGTGCTCAATTCTACTACTAAACAGCGGCACTTGCCTCCGAGTACTAAAGCACTTGAAACAGAGAGTCCTGTAATGAATCTGAAAAGCTCCTGTCTCAGAACCTATTCCCATGTGTTGACACCCTTTGGGAGATATACACCATTTTCTCTTTAATTCCTCTGCCCCTACCCATTTGTTAGGTTGAGACATCTTAGAGGACTACTATGCCAAAATTTCTCTCTCCCAAAAGAGGGAAATAATTCTAGAATTTTGACAGTAATAAAAGAAACACAAGTCAGGGAAATTAAATGATCCTTTGACATGTTTTATTTGTTACATCTCTGATGAAACTAGAGCTAATTCTGGAAACACTGTGGTTTATTGCCATTGAACCAACTGCCATCCTCCTGATGAACAAAATCTCCAACTGGTGTTTGCAAAATTCACAGCATACCTCCCCATCAAGATTCTGATAGATTCCTCAAAGCCTCTTCCCAGAATTGATCAATGCCATATAAGTAAAGAACTCCTTCAAGGCATCAAGCCCATAATAAAAGATAATAAGGCTCCAAGTTTCCTTATTCATTACATCAGCCCTTGTAATACTTCAATTTTACCAGTGTGAAAATCTTAGGGCCCAGAAGGGAGCCCTTGGGGTCCAGGACTTCCAAACAATAAACATTGGTATAACTTGACATCCCATTGTTCCTAACCTTCATACATATGTTACTAATATCCATTCCCACTGGATGTAAATCTTTACTGAAATTGATTTATGCAGCACATTTTTAGTATATTTGTTGGTGAAAATAGCCAATCCCTTTTTGTCTCCTCTTGGAAAGGAAAAGTGATTCATCTGCACTGTAATGTCTCGGGGTTTTACTGAGAGCCCTTCCTATTTCTATCAGATACTGAAGGCTGATCAGGATGGTACAAAGTTCCTTAGAGGTTCTACTTTGTTGTAATATGTGTGTGATTTGCTTCCTTGCTCTCCTTTTCAAGCCTCTTTACAGAAAAACAGCATCCACCTGCTAGAGCTTTTAGTCTTAAAGGAATATAAGGTTGCCAAAAATACTTGTAATTTGCCCAAGCCCAGGTTTGATACTTAGGGCATCAAATGTCAAAATGAGGGTTACACTGAAATCCAGAGAGGCTTCATGGGGTCCTGCTGCTGCTAAGTCACTTAAGTCGTGTCCGACTCTGTGCGACCCCATAGATGGCAGCCCACCAGGCTCCCCTGTCCCTGGGATTCTCCAGCAAGAACACTGGAGTGGGTTGCCATTTCCTTCTCCAATGCATGAACATAAAAAGTGAAAGTGAAGCCGCTCAATTGTGTCCGACCCTCAGTGATCCCACGGACTGCAGCTTTCCAGGCTCCTCCGTCCATGGGATTTTCCAGGCAAGAGTACTGGAGTGGGGTGCCATTGCCTTCTCCATCATGGGGTCCTAAATTCCCCCAAATCCAAAACTAAGTGCCAACTAAAAGGCTTTCACAGCCTAGTTGGTATTCACAGGTATTACTGAAATATAATTCCAAATTTCTCTATCTTCAAACCTTTATGTTTTATTGTTGTGTTCAGATGCTCAGTCATGACCAACTCTTTTTGACACTATGCACTGCACCCCACCAGGCTCCTCTGTCCATGGAATTATCCAGGCAAGAATATTGGAGTGGGTTGCTATGTCCTTCTCCAGGAGATCTTCCCCCCACCCAGGGATCAAACCCACATCTCTTATCTCTCCTGAATTGGCAGGTGGACTCTTTACCACTAGTGCCACCTGGGAAGCCCTCTATGTTCTACTAACCAATAACAGTTTTATGGAGAGAATCAGATGACATAATCTTCAAGGCCTTAAAGGAGAGTTTGAAGAACCCACCTGCCATTGGGCATTCCAATAATCATATTCCCTTTTTCCTTGTTGAATATGAAGAGAAAGGGAATGCCCTTGAGATATGCACCCCAAATCACAGGGATCAAAATTAACCCCTAGGCTATTATAGCCAGCAACTTGGCCCTATGGCACAGGCATACCTGCTTTGCCTTACAGCCATTATGACCACTGCTTTTTTGGTTAAGACCACGGAGAAAATTGTTGAGGGACCTCTATTTTCACACCTCATTCAGCTGTCTCACCTCTTAGTAAGTTCTTTTGTTAACTGCTCCTCACATAACTCTTCTACATTGTAATAATGATAATCTGGTTACTCTTCTCCCTCTGTCACTGATAAAGTCCCTCACATCTGCTAAAAGCAGACAGACCACCTCCTGACTCCTCACAATGATCTATAGGAAGCTCCTTTGAATAATGCTGACTTTCATGTTTCAGTGATGGTTCTTATTTAAAAGGTGACAACTGCAAATAGTGTGCTGGATATGTTTTGTTAATCTTTTTGATGTTGAGGCAACATCTTTACTTATGCCTACTGAAGCCCAACAGGCTGAATTATATGTTCTTACACAGGCTTGGACTTTAGTCAAGGACAAAACTGCCAATAATTATTCTGATAGTAAATATGTCTACTGAGTAGCTCTTGATTTTGGAATGTTGTAGAAGCCGCATGGCTTCTTTACTTCCAGTGGAAATAAAATTTAAGCCCCCCTCAATGGCCCCTAGGCCAGGAATTATTGGATTCAATATTTTTACCTGCCCATTTTAGCTCTGATTAAGATTCCAGGACATTCTAAACTTGATTCTTTGGAAGCTAAAAGAAATCACCTTGCTGACATTTCCACAAGTAATACTGCCTTTAAAGGGACCAAGAGCAGCCAAAATTCTGTCATGCTCCAAAAGGATATTTCCATAAATATCTTAGAAAAACTGGCTAGAGAAGCCCAACAGTTGGCCTTAGAAAAGGAAAGGCAAGACTGGAAATTCAACAGCTGTTGGTTTGATAAAAAGAGAAAGCTCTGGCTTGGACTTAATAATAATTCAGTCCTACCAGAGACTCCAAAATACCTGCCTGTAAAGCAACCATACTTCAATAAAAATTAATTTTTAAAAATTTACTTAATAAAATTTGTCACAAATTAAATAAAGTTGCCATTCCTCACCACTGTACATGCATTAAACCACTGGCCTACTGACAGAATGCTACTCTTCATGAATCAGAATTGGTGGGGAAGCATGATCAAGGCTGGAAAAAGTGTCTACTTCATAGTCCCACTTATCTGAAGTACAGTCTGGAGAAGCCTATTCACGTTACTTTCAGACATTTCAAACTTTAGCAGACTATTTGAGATCAGGCAAATAGACTTTATATAATTTCCTCTGTCTCATGAGTGTAAATACTTCCTAATCATGATCTGTATATTTTAACACTGGACTGAAGACCTCCCTTGCAGATAGGCTACTGCCTCTCCCGTGGCCCAGGTCCTTTTGGAAAAGCCAATCCTACCTAGGGAACTCCTCCAAAACTTCATAGTGATCAAGGGACCCATTTTACTGGCCAAGTACCCTCATAAGTCTGTGCTGATTGGCCAGTTGTACAACACTGTCACTGCGCTTACCACCCTCAATCCTCTGATTTAGTTGAAGACATCAATAGCATTAGTAAGACTTAATTTGAAAAAATTTGTAGAGGATATCCAAATACCTTGGCCCAAAGCATTGCTATTGGTCCTTCTAAATGTACCTCGTATGAAACTCAAAATCCATCACCTTTTGAGATATTATTAACAATATGACACTTGTCTCCTGCTTCTTTTGACCCACAACTGATAAAAGGATACTCCGATGCAGCAAAAATCTAATTGCTTCTATTAAAAATAAACATGTGTTGGTAGAGCAATTGTTCCACAATGTGCTCTCAGGAGATGAAGACGTTAAGCCTCCCACCTTGCCACCTGGAGTTTTTGTCCTGGGAGAAGTCACCTCCAGAAGGACTCTTTCCAAATTCCCTGAATAGATACCTTTCAGGTACTGCTAACCAACCCTGTGCCACCAAACTATAAGAATAGAGTCTTGAATTCACACAACACACCTAAAGAAAGTGCAAAACGTCAGACCTGCACATCGTCCAGTGGCCTGAAAGGAAAGATTTCCCAGACTTGAGGTGGATGACATCTGATGGCACAGCCTTCTCAAGATACTGGAGCTGGTCTGTTGGAACTTCTTGTCCAGCCTTTGATGAGGACACAGGGCTTCAGATGATCTCCCATGCCTAGGATCTTGATAACACATGCAGTTTGGGCCAAAAGTTGCTGAGAGTTCTCCCTCCTACTTCTACTTGTTATTCACATGTAATGTCAAATGAGTTTATAATCTGTACTCTTTCCCTTCAATATGAGGCACTACATACACTCAGGTTCTTCTTGGCAGTGAGACAAAAATACTGCTAAAACTAGAAAAGCTGACTCTTGATTAGTGATGCTTTCAGAGAAAGATCTTGATCAAAATGGGGATATGCAAAAAATTAATAAACAGAACATAGACAGAGAAGCCTGGCGGCCTACAGTCCACGCGGTCGCAAAGAGTCTGACACAACTGAACGACTAAGCAGGTAAAATAAATAGAAACCTCAATTCGAGTTGGGCTACCAGAAGGGGGCGCTCTTACACGCTGTGACACTGTATCTCCAAGGGAAGAAGAAAGATTCCTGCTTTCCTGTCAAGGACTCAGCCCATGAACAACAATGACTCTTTCATTACATTAGCCCTCCTGACCTCCTTTTCCCCCCTATAAAAGTGTTCTCCTTCCCTTGCTCTGCAGAGACTTGCACATGGTTTCCTGTGTTTGCAGATACTGAATTGCTGATCCCAAATAAACCCATCTTTGCCAGAGAAATATTTAGCGGTTTATCTGCTTCAGGTCAACAATAACTATAGTCAACTGTTATATTCACAGTAGTTTTGTTCTATTGAGTTGCTGCAAACACTGAATTATGAAATTCTGATCATTGCTTCCAGAGGAAATCCTGGATTAAGTTCCTTTGTGCCTCTAGTTACAACATGCGTATCAATCAATACCTAATCTTCTTTTATGTGTTTTTTGTTTGTTTAGAGACAGCTAATTTTATATTGTCAATTCACTAAAGTAAACTTATAGCCAACATTATTGTAACTCATGCCTGAAGAAGCTTATCTAACACAGATTTTTTTCCCATAAAGCACATCACAAAGTTTTCATGCTTTGAAACACCAGAAAGGACATCATTGCTGTGTTTTGAAACTATCTGAAACAGCAAAAATCCAACAAACTGTCCAATTAACCAACAAAAAGCACAAAAATGCAAAACCTGACACTAAATATACCTTTAAGTAAAAGGTATATTTTACTTAAAGTAAAAGATGCTTGCGTATAGCATGAGAACTGAAATGGAAATGCATATCAAGTGACTCGGGTTTTTCATATCTCTGTTCATATTTACAAATGACTGAGAATTTGAGGTACAAATGAATTTTAGCAAACAGGTGAATTCTCAAATACAAAATTTGTGTATTCATGAGGATCAATGTAATAAGCAATTTCTGGAAAGATATTTAATATTATGTAAGTATTCTGAACCTCATTTAACCTCTCCACCCCAGATTTATCATCCATTTATTCTTTCCTTAATATTTACAATGATGGTTGCAAAATGGCGATTCTTTCATTCTTTCTATATTTATTAGTCAGCACCTTCTATGAAGAACAAGTTTCCCTTCTTTATCCATCTATCATCTATCATCATCATCTCTCTATCACTTATTATCAGCAAAGAGTCATGGAATCAAATTTTATTTAATGAGTTCTAATACAATGTTCTAAAAATCATTTGAGCCTATGAGAGTCCTTTTGTGTTGGCTCCTGGATCCTTGTGACATTTTAGTACCTATATCTGGTACCACAGATATTTTAAGCTCATCTTGAACCTTCCCTTACCTCCCCTGTCTTGGAATCAGCCATCTTTCCAAGGGACTCTGGTCTGTTTCAGTGGGGAATGCTTCTTCCCCACCTCCTCCCTTTGATGCCTTCTCTCAGTCTCTTTCTAGACTGGTCTTCCTCTAGGAAGGGAAGGGACTTTTTGCTGCCCTGGTTACATTTGAAGTTAACATAGTTAGTTCCTGAAATACCATAAATCCTCAATTAATGAATATTTTTATGAAAATGGGGTAGGGATTAAGTAATTCCAAATTGTATTTTACTCTGTGCATCTTCTAATGTTGGCAGATATTCTCTAAACTTCAGTATATCTGACTTCATGTAAAAAGGCATCATGTCAGAGTGGGTTTCTATTGTGATCTTTCTTCTATCTAGAATTATTTTTACTAGAAATTTTTAACATGGGTTTTTCATCAAGATCAACAAATAGGATTGTAAGATAAGATACAGAACACCAAGTTAAATTCAGATTTCAGGTAGCCAATGAAAAAATTTTCAGGGAACTATGTCCCAAGTAAGTTTTAAAATTCCATTGTTTACCTGAAACTCAAATGTACCTGGGTGTTCTATATTTTTTAAATACTAAATCTGGCAGCCCTACCAATAGATTATAAATGTTTAATAGAAAATATCCTGCCAAGTGAAGTAAGGACCTCTAATTTTTTCTGGAAATAAAGGTAAAATTGTGTTGAAAATTTTTCAAATGCTTTAATAGAAAAGAACAAGAAAACAAAGATTCTATTTTCCTGACTAGTGTACTTTTGATATTTCATGGGTATGCCTCTGAATTATAATTTAAATTTTTAAGTTTTTTTCCAAAAATACATACAAATAAGTATAAACACTATTGTAACAATGTTTCTCATGCTCAACAATGAGTTGAGTCGGTTGTGTGATATAATGCAAAGCAGACTAAGGTTTGTGGAGGACATGAGGTAATAGGCACAGGATCTCAGAGAAGCCTGGTGAGCTACAGTCCAGGGGGTTACAAAGAGTCAGACACAACTCAGCGGCTGAGCACACAGCACACCTCAAATTAGCACCAATGGCCCAAGTCAGCAGTCTCACAGGGGAGAGCCCTGCTTGCCAAGCATATAAAAAGGTCTGGACAGAGCAAAAAGCTCTTCTAGGTAAATGGCAAAACCACACAAAGAGACAAAACAGGAGAAAACACAAACAACAAGTGTAATTTAATTCTTTTCCTTCAATATATAACTCCAAACTTTAGTATTTTAATTTTTGCTGTAAAAAATGGTTGAGGTAGAAGTATAATCATTGACATGGATTAAAGGGTGGCACCATATCAGTTTATTTATTTTACTATCAAAGTGGAGAAAAATAGCCAATTAATTCAAATGTGACTAAGATTTTTAGTGGTTATACTAGAATTGAGAATTTCAGTACAGTCTCATCAAGCTCTACTTTTTACAGGAATGTGCTTGAGTTGAATTTAAAAGAACTGATTTCAGCTTCAAATGTGTCAACGTCAGTGTCCAGAATGATGAATATTCTAAAGCTTTCAGTTTGCTGGGCATGGGATAAACTTTGTACAACTTATAGGAATTGTTGTGAATGGGTAGAAAAGTTTAAGGGTCATAATGTTATATGATATTTAATTTCAGCTTATAACAAAGAAGAAAAAACAAAGAATAAAGAAAAATTCTAAGAATATGATTCTCTCAACATTAATGTCACTTGAAAGTTGTAACAAATAATAATTTGTTGGGACAGGGGTTCTCCATTGACTTAAGAAAAATTCATTTCTATCCTTGTAAGTTTAACTTAACTAATCTCTTATTTAACATGACTGTGTGCCTGAGGAAGTGCTGTTTTCCTACTGGGGCACAAAGACTAGTAAGACATGGTGATGCCCTCCAGAAGCCCACTGACTACTGTAGGGAAGCCACAGTCCTCTGTTGGTAAATGAGGTAGAACCTTTGTAAATACTTCTACTCAATAAAATCTGAAGTGTATGTGAATTTTAGTATTTAAAAAGATGTGCTTAGATTTCCTCTCTCAAGACATTCCCTGGTCCAGGACTAGCTATACAGCAAGTAGAAAGAAAAGTAGTAGATAGAATTTACTACTTGGTTTCTTTATTAAACGATAAACAGTTGAGTTTTCATATGTAGATAAGACATGTTTGACAATTACAAAAGAGATTCATGGAAATCTGGATACTGTAAATCATTCAAATGTTTTCCAACTTGAGGGATGGTAACATAGGGCAACAGTGTAGAAGATCTGGTAATGAAGAGTCTTAAACATTTGGTGCTTTCTCTAGGATTTGATTATTTAGCCCACACTTTCCATAATAAAGTTCTTAAAGAGTAATTACTTACCAGTTGTGTAAAGTTTCAGTTAAGTACAATGAATAAACTCTAGAGATCTGCTATTTGGCATGGTACCTGTAGTCAACAGTCATGTATTGTACACTTAAACATTTATTAAGAGGGGAGATCTCACACTGTGTACTTACCAAAATAAAACTGAAATATAAAATAAAAAGAACAATAGATGAATTCATCAAATTTTTTGCTGCTTGATGGTGTTCAAAACATAAGGACCTAAAAGGACACGCAAATGAATATTCTGGAAAAAATAATGTTGAAACACCAGAGTACAAGTTGCAAAGGTGTTCAGTCCACATAGTGTTTACCTCTTGGTAATATTCCCTCTTAGTAAACACTAGGAGAAGATTCTGTAGAGTAAAAACAGGTTGTCTGCAATTATCGTCTATGCCGTTAGATCTTTTCCACAAATAGCCTGATGCGTCTCTTAGCTAATGTGACTTTTGTCTGCATATAAAAGCCTTTTCAGAATCCAGTAAATAACAGTGCTTGATGCATCTCTTCCTCTTCTAAATATGTTCCAAATCATAGGATCAATATCTGTACACAGCAGAGAGTTAAGTTCATTTCAATTGTTAGGAAAAGTTTTTACTTCCGTTTTCAGCATAATTCTCAATCCTGTCGAAATTCAAAATCTAGGGGAGAAATAACTAAAACTGTGATACAGGTAACATTTTCAAGAAAATAAAGTTCATTCTGTTGAGTTTATAAAGAGTTTTTATAATATGCTTTAGCATTTCCAGCTAAATATAGCCAAGAAGAGAATGTCTCCCAGTAGGTAAGGAAGTGACAGGTGTGGTGCACAGATTTGGAAGTGGAGTTTGGCTGCTTTCTTCCCTGATGGTAAGAGATTCTTTTCAGAGTGGAAATATACTTTAGGTGAGCCAGCCAGAATCTCAGAAATATTCCCTAAGTGCAGACACAAGCACTTGGTTTTGTTGTCAGAATGAAGGGAATAACCATTTAGTTGCTCACCGTGTAAACACAAATTTCAGTTGAAGGATTTTCTCAAACTTACTTTCAGAATGTGAACCAGTGACAGGAAACATGCCCAGAGTTGTTTTTCTTTTTTTCCTTGTTTGGCCCTCTCATTATTAGAAAGGTTTTAATTGTGGCCATGTGGTTCCTATTGAATCTGACAAGTCATGGAGCGATTAAAAATTGGAATGCTTTGACAGCAGGGTGAGCATGAGGATCAGTTGCCGTGGAACTCCCCATGACGGGGCAAGCCTGGCAAGTGACGAGGGTCTGGTCAGGAGGGAGTCTTCAGCATCAGTGCACAAGGCGGAGAGGACTGACAAGTCTCACCAAGACAGCACCTGGGGATGGCAGATGCACTGACCAGCTCCACTGCTGGCTAGCCTTTCCCTGGTGCCATTTCCACATAACAATAAAATAGAAGTCGAGTTCCTGCTGCCTTGAGTTGTAGATTTTAGGATTGGCCTGGAAGTCAAACGAGGGCCTTAAATACAGCCTCACATTTTCAAAATTTATGTTTACATATCCAGTCCAGTGTGTGTTCAGTTGTGTGTGTTCTTTGTGATCCTTTGGACTGTAGCCTGCCAAGTTCCTCTAACCATGGAATTCTCCAGGCAAGAATACTGGAGTGGGTCACCATTTCCTCCTCCAGGGAATCTTCCCAACCCAGGGACAGAACCCACATCTCCTGCGTCTCTTGCGTCTCCTGCACTGCAGGTAGATTCTTTACCGGCTGTCATCAGGGAAGTCCCTTACAGATACTTTCTGTGAAAGGTTATTACATTGTTAAAGCTATTGTAGCTGTTAGCAAAATTTAAGGGTGAGAGGGTCCATAGTGTTCTAATTCCTATTCATTTTTATTCAACATCAAGCAATCATTAAGATCAATGTTCTATCAGTTTTTTCTACTTTTAATAGAAATTGAAATTTATTTTTGCTTTCATCTAATGTATGTCATTACTAATGACATAATAATATTTTTCTGATGCTTATTGAATTTCAGGGCCTTTAGAAAGTATCTTGCTGAAAATTTCAGGTTTCAAATTAATGCTATTTATAAGGAAAAGGGGGGGCTACCCCGCTCAGCTATAAAGAGTCTGCCTGCAATGCAGGAGATGCAAGTTCGACCCCTGGGTCAGGATGATCCCCTGGAGAAGGGCATGACAACCCACTACAGTATTCTTGCCTGGAAAATTCCATGGACAGAAGAGCCTGGTGGGCTACAGTCCATAGGGTCACAAAGAGTGGGACATAACTGAAGCGACTGAGCACGAACACAGAAGTCCCTTCTCCCACAAGTGTTGATACTCATGCATGTGTGAATAAATTTGTTTCTAGGTAGCATTCAATAATTTTCAGTGTGACTAGTATTCCCTAAAAGTGGTTAAATCCACAGAGAACAAAACAATAAAACCAAAGCAGAAGTTCAGAGAAGGAAAAAAATAAACTTATGAAGAAAAAAGTAAACATCATTTACCATATTAGAATCTGTATCATGTATAAAGCAAACTTTGTTGACTTGATCTTTAGTTGTATGCACTGTAAGGAACACTTAAATATACAACCTACAACTTTTTAATATATTAGGTTTGGTACAAAATGTCTTGAAGTTGTATCTCATTGAAACAGCATTATAAGAAATATTACTTAGGCTAAATTTTTGAAAATTTGCAAAAAGTAATTTTTATCATTTTATTATATTAATTTTCAAAATAGTATGATGATAGCTTGGGCTACCCTGGTGGCTCAGTCATTAAAGAATCCACCTGCAATGCAGGAGACCTGGGTTTGATCCCTGGGTCGGGAAGATCCCCTGAAGAAGGGGATGGCCACCCACTCCAAAATTCTTGGCTGGAGAATCTCATGGACAGAAGAGCCTGGCAGGCTACAGTCCAGGGGTGGCAAAGAGCTTGTTGTTGTTGTGAAGTTGCTCAGTCGTGTCCGACTCTTTGCAACCCCACGGACTGTAGCCTGCCAGGCTCCTCCGTTCATGGGATTTTTCCAGACAAGAATACTGGAGTGGGTTGCCATTTCCTTCTCCAGAGGATCTTCCTGACCCAGGGATCGAACCTGGGTCTCCTGCTTTGTAGGCAGACGCTTTTACCGTCTGAGCCACCAGGGAAGTCAAACAGCTAGATACAACTTAGTGACTGAGCACAAGATGATGCCTAACCAACCACCAATGGTAATTAGTTATCCATGTTTGTGTATGTATTTTAGGTGTCATTATGAGCTCACAGATATATTTTCAAAGTATATTTCATTCCTTTTTATTCTGAATAATGTTCCATTTTATGGATATACCACATTTGGTTTATTCACTTATGTATTATAGTTGCTTGAATTATTTCTGCTTTTCAGCTCTTATGAATAATGCTGCTATGAAATCCATGTATAAGTTATTGTGTTGATTTATAATTTCATTTATCTTGATTGTATAACTAGTTGTGAAATTCCTGAGTCATATGATAACTCTATGTTCAACATTTCGAGGAAATGCCAAACTGTTTGCTAAAGTGGCTTCCCATTTTACCTCCCCAATTAACAATGAATTAAGTTCCAATTTTCCAGTTTCTTCACATCCTTGCCAATACAGTTGAAACTTGAACAACATGGGTTTGAACTGCTCAGGTCTACTTGTAAGTGGAGTTTTTTCAATAAATCCACAGTTGTTCCTCCGTATCCATAGATTCTGGATTCAGGGACTCAATCAACTGCAGATCATGTGTTAACGTTTACAGTTCATGGTTGGTTGATTCTGCAGATGCAGAACCCAAGAATATAGAGGGCCAATTATGAGACTTGAGCATTTATGGATTTTGCTTCCATGGAAAGTTCTGGAACCAATTTCCCACAAATACTAAGGGATGATTGTAGTGGCTATTGTCTGCCATTATTATTAAAGTCATTTTCTTTGTGAGTGATATCTCTGTGATTATGTTTTGCCTTTCCCAAATGACGAATGATATTGAGGGCCTTTATGTGCTTATTAATTATTCATGTATCTTCTTTACAGAAATGTCTATTAAAATCTTTGGCTCACTGTTATAATTTTTTATTGAGTTGTAAGAGTAACTTTTACATCTTCTGGTGGTTGTTTACTCACTAAGTCATGTCCAGCTCTTTTTTGACCCAATGGACTGTAGTCCATCAGACTCCTCTGTGCAGGGGATTCCCCAGGCAAGAATACTGGAGTAAGTTGTCATTTCCTTCTCCAAGGGATCTTCCTGACTCAAGGATCGAACCCAAGTCTCCTGCATTGGTAGGTGGATTCTTTACCACTGAGCCACCTGGGAAATCCATATATTCTGGTCACAAGTCCTTTATCAGATGTATGATTGTCCTGTGTTTTCTCCTCCGTGGGTTGTCTTTTCACTTACTTAATGATATCACTTGAAACACAAAAATTTTTATTTTGATGAAGTCCAGTTTATTGATTTTCCTTTTATTGCTTATGTTTGTTTGTTTGCTTGTTTTGGTGTTGAATCCCAGATATTATTACCTAATCTGAGATCATGCATAATTACTCCTGCATTTTATTCTAAAGGTTTTATAGTTTTAGTTCTTATATTTAGGTAAAAATAAGTCATTTCTCCAGGGAACACTGAACTCTGGTTTCTTTCAGTGGATAATGATATTTAGAGACCAAAACCTGGGTGCTAGGGGTGCACATTGCCACAACGCTTTCATGGTTTGTTCTTCAGTGGACCAAGTCAGGAAATAAATAAATAATATATATGAATTTGAATTAATACTGATCTTTTAAATTTAAGATTACATAAATGTACTTAACTTCTAGGATATTACAATTTTATCTTTGTTCTTTACCTCAGAAATGAATGGTTCCAATAATTTTTTTTTTTTATTCTTAACTATACCTATACAGTATTAGCATGTTTTAGTGCTTTGCTGGGTTTCCCTGATGGTTCAGTGATAAGGAATCTGCTTGCAATGCAGGAGTCGAAGGAGGTATGGGTTAGATCCCTGAGTCGGGAAGATCCCCTGGAGGAGGGCATGGCCACCTACTCCAATCTTCTTGCCTGGAGAATTCCATGGAGGGAGGAGCTTGGTGGGCTACACTCCATAGGGTCACAGAGTCAGACACAACTAAAGCAACTGAGCACATACACACATACTTGTAATGATCTCAAATTTAAAGATGGATATTACCATTAAAATTAAGAATATTGAATAAAGTTTAAGATTTTTTAAAAATTCTTTGAATATGATACACCAAGGATATCCACTTAAAGTACTGTATTTCAACGTCACCTGAAATGATTCTCTTCTCTAAGTGGTCATTCCTCTAATTTTGTTTCAATTGTTTTTCAATTTGGGGGGAGTTTTCACATTTTATTGGTGTTTCAATGGTGCTGAACAGTTGCAGAGCTCCATAACAAGGTGCACCACAGAAATCTCGCTTCTGTCCCTGTGCCCTTCACTCTGTTTCTTTGTGTCCCTTAAGAGAAACCATTGTTATTAATTTTGGAGTTTTTCCTATCATATATTTTTGAAAATATAAGCAGGTAATACACATAAATATTCATATTTCCACAACCTTCTTAGATAAAAGCTACCATACTTGCTTTTTTCATTTAACAATAGCATTTGGATAAAAAATTAAATTCTGTATCTTCCTTCATTTTGTAAGTTTCTCCAGTGTGTGGATGTACCAATAGCCTCCTATTAACTGATATCTGGGTTAATTCCATTCTTTGCTATTAAAAATACTACCATTATGAATAGCCTTGTGCCATTATCACTTTGCATTTTTGCCAGAATATCTTTGGAACATACTGTTAAACATGGGATTGCTGAACACAGCAGACACAATCTGTGATCCTTCACTGTTTCTCTTCTTCCTATTTCTGTGCACTTTCTCCCAGCATCTGTGAGTCTTTGCTTCTTATGGCCTGCAGATACAACTGGAGAGACAGGCAATAAACCTAGGCATAAGGTGTCAACTTTCCTCATAGCTCGGTTGGTAAAGAATTCGTCTGATATGTAGGAGACCCCGGTTCGATTCCTTGCTTGGGAAGATCCCCTGGAGGAAGGATAGGCTACCCACTCCAGTATTCTGGCCTGGAGAGCTGCGTGGACTAAGACCATGGGGTCGCAAAGAGTCAGACACGACTGAGAGACTTTTTGATTTCATTTTCATACGGAGTCAACTGTGTAGCATGCTGCTGCTAAGTCACGTCAGTCGTGTCCGACTCTGTGTGACCCCAAAGACGGCAGCCCACCAGGCTCCCCTGTCCCTGCAATTCTCCAGGCAAGAATACTGGAGTGGGTTGCCATTTCCTTCTCCAATGCTTGAAAGTGAAAAGTGAAAGTGAAGTCGCTCAGACGTGTCTGACTCTTTGCGACCCCATGGACTGCAGCCTACCAGGCTCCTCCATCCACGGGATTTTCCAGGCAAGAGTACTGGAGTGGGGTGCCGTTGCCTTCTCCCGTGTAGCATGTTAGATATTGATAAGTGCTAAGAACAAGACAGAGTAAGGCAAGGGGTGTTTGGATTGCAGGGTTGAAGTTTGAGATTTTAAAAATGGTTGTCATGGCAGGCCTCATTGAGATAAAGACATCTGAGCAGACTTGAAGGAAGTACAAGTGCAAGTTATCCATGTGGCTGCCTGGGTAAGGAAGCTTGCAGGCAGAGGGAGTGCATTGCTGTGCAATGTAATTGGTGAGCTTAAGTAATAGCTAGAAAGCCAAGTGACTGTTACAGATTAAGGAAAGGAGGAGAAGAAGAGGTCATAGACCTAAGAGAAGGCAGGTTATTTAAGGACCTTGTAAACCACTGTAAGTACTTAGCTATCCGTGGTGAGTACAAAAGAGAGATACTAAAAGGTTTTGAATAGAGGGACAGTAACATCTGAGTTAAGTTTAAAAACTCACTCTGAAACGTGTTAACAGAATGGAGGGGAGGAGAGGGGCAAAGATGGAAGCAAGGAGAACTATGAAAAGGCTATATTATATCCAAGACAGAGACAGAGGTAGCTGGTACCAAGGAGAAAGCTATGGAGGAGGTGAAACACTTTGATTTTGGATAGTTTAAAACAGAGGCAACAATATTTTCTACTCAAGTAGGTGTGGAACATGAAGGAAACGGCAACTCACTCTAGTACTCTTGCATGGAGAAATCCATGGACAAAGGAGCCTGGGGCCTGGAGGGCTACAGTCTATGAGTCGCAAAGAATCAAACATGACTGAGTGAATAACACCCACATACAGGTGGGGAACAAGATAGAGTGAGAGGAATTAAATATGATCCCAAAGGTTTTTGTTTGGTCAACTAGAAGAATAGAGTTGCTGCAAATGAGATAGGAAAGGCTACCCATTGGTAGAACAGTTTTGAGGGACAAGGATATCAGTTTTGGGCAAAGTGCAAAACTGACTTTCACGTTAAAATAATGAATAGCCTTTGAAATTAAAGTTCATGTTAAAGTTTCCTTTAAATCAGGGACTATGACAGCTTTTGGAATCCTACAAAATTCCTAGTACAGGACATTATACACAGAAGATGTAAAATGAATATTTGTTGAATGAACTAAATGAACTCAATATTTCCAAATTTCTCACCATGGTATGTGAAATGTACAAACATAGTCACTCTCAAATTCATTGTTAAGTACTGTGTTTATGCTCTATTTTAAGTGATAGAAATCTTTTTTAGAAACTAGTAAAATAGCTTCCCTGGTGGCTCAGTGGTAGAAGAATCTGCCTGTGATGCAGGAGATGTGGGGTCGATCCCTGTGTTGGGAAGATCCCCTGGAGAAGGAAATGGCAATTCTTGCCTGGGAAATCAGAGGGCTTATAGTCCATGGGGTTGCAAAAAGAGTCAGAAACAATTTAGTGACTGTACAACAATAACAAAATAGGCAAATTGATAATACTTATAAAATATAATCTCTTTACTATGGACTTTTAAAAATACTATGGTGGTTTAGTTGCTAAGTTGTGTCTGACTCTTGTGACCCCATGGATTGTAGCCTGCCAGGCTTCTCTGTCCATGGGATTTTCCAGGCAAGAACACTGGAGTAGGTTGTCATTTCCTTCTCCAGGGATTTTCCAGACCCAGGAATCGAACCTGGGCCTCCTGCATTGCATGCGGATTCTTTACCAACTGAGCTATGAGGGAAGCAAAAATAGGATGTGTATATAAATGCATACAATGGTTTTAAACATTTCTATCAATAGATTTTCTTTTAACAAAGCCAGATGTAATTCATTTAAGAATACATTTACACAAAATAAATTTACACAAAATTTCCATATTGTTTACTTTCTAAGTCTAATTGTACATGCCTATTCAGTAACTCGGAGAAGGCAATGGCACCCCACTCCAGTACTCTTGCCTGGAAAATCCCATGGACGGAGGAGCCTGGTAGGCTGTAGTCCATGGGGTCGCGAAGAGTCAGACACGACTGAGAGACTTCACCTTCACTTTTCACTTTCATGAATTGGAGAAGGAAATGGCAACCCACTTCAGTGTTCTTGCCTGGAGAATCCCAGGGACGGGGGAGCCTCGTGGGCTGCAGTCTATGGGGTCGCACAGAGTCGGACACAACTGAAGCGACTTAGCAGCAGCAGCAGCATTCAGTAACTACTGACATATGTAAAATAACAGAGAATCACATACTTCCAATATCTTATTTCCATACCTCTTAACAAAATCTTATATTCACAAAGTACTTCTTGGATTTCTTTCTCACATTATTTTACAATGTCATGGAGGAAAGTTTCATGTAATTCCACTGATTTAAAAGTGAAGCTTATGCAGGAAATGATATTAGACATCTTTTCATTTTAATAGGTGACAAATTTATGAAGAATTTGTACTCCATAAATAGTGAGAGCTGCATCAATGTACAATTTGTATATAGGCTACAGTGCAAGGAATTATTGTTCAGATATTCATGTATTTATATTTTCCATATTATAACACCTAAACTTTCCTTTAAAAAAGATAAAAAGGATCTAGTCTAAAAAGTTTCCTGCAATATTGATTGACAATGAAAGAGTTAAACTGAACTTTAGATATATGTTAGTTATAACATAATCTCTTGATATATTAGTAGGTCAATAGTTCAGCCAAGAAAGGGACTCTAACTTGAGCAGACACTAATTAAAAGAATCAATTCTTATCCTACTACATATGTCCAATCATATTAACACATTTCTAGATTTCTTACTCAGTGGACTAGTCAAGATTAAAGGATTTGCTAATATGAAGGAACAGAGTATGCTTCCAAACTGACTGAGCAGATTTGCGAACAAATTAGTTCATTTAAAATTGACAGTGAAAGATTGATTTTGCACAGAATGAGTTACCTAAGGTATTCATCATTTCCTCTGTCTCTGCACACAAGACAGAGATCCGTTTCCTTCACTTTCTGATTGTAATAGGGCTGCTTACTGAGCACCTTTATTTTATAGTCTTGATTGCAGCCTGCCATTCTTTTTAATTCAGACACATTTTAGCCTCTTAGGCAGACCTTCAGAAATAACTTCCTTAAAAGCCTCAGTAAAATGACTCATTACATGTTGCTCAGTTCAACCATACTATAAATTATAATGCAGGGGAAAGTTCTAATTGCACAAAAGATCCAATTACTCATAAGGCTATTTGACTCATTATTCAAATGCAGGAGCAAGTAGGAAATCCAGATGTAGAAATGCTTTTAAAGTTGAAGGTCAATACTTGACAACTCAGATAAAATCTCAGATGTCAGCTATTTAATATACATTTAGTATATATTAGTAAATATTCAGTAGATAAATATTACATGAAAAATGTTCGAAACTCTAGACAAAAAATGAACCAAAAATGCTCAAGTGTTTAAGGAATTCATTTTTTAACTCTAAGGAAATAAAAGCAAAGCCTTGTGGAAGAAAAAAAAATTAGAACACAACAATGACAACACAATTAAGTTAAATGAAATCCAAAGAAAAGTATGGGAACTCATGCTATGTTATTTACAAAGATCTATACATAGATCTATTTCTAATATATTTAGCTATTAGAAACATCAATTAAGGTGACATATTTAGGGGGCAAAATTTTCAGGACTTGTTTATCAATTAAACTTGAGATGGTGGGAAAGTAGAATAGAGGACTAGGTTAAATACTGGAGGTGGAAGAGTTGGGTTAACTTGGTCCATGATAGTGTCCATTCATTAAAATGGGGTGATATCATACATACATTAGAGAAGGAATGATTTTGGTTTTGGATATCTGAAATATGTATGAAAAATTACATGTGATATCTACAATGGATTTGGATAGGTAGATCTGTGTTCACACGTTATATATATATGAAACACTACTTCTAGTTTGCAGATGAAATGGAGACTCAGAAAAAAGATTCAATTTTCCACAAATTTCCACCAACACTGGTATCAGATTATCTGACTTTAGATCAAATGTTCATTTGTACATAATAAGTAGGGTGTGTGTGTGTGTGTTTGTGTGAATTCATGTGTCCATGTGTTTAAGACAACCCAGATTTCAGCTTAGGAAATCCAAAGACTTCCTCAAGATTTCTATGGAATCCTTGGGGGATTTCATGCTCACTCTCTGTTCTAAGTTGCTGTTTTCACCAAATTCTCAGTTCTGTTGCATTGTAACACCATATCCTGTGTTGACTTAGTGACTAAACCACCACCACCTATTTGATTTGCTTCTTTTCTGGCTGCACAGGGAATTCTACTCCCACTACCAAATTAACAGACCTACCTATAGCTACACCATATATTCTATATGTTCTCCTATTCTAAATATGTCATATAAATAAAATCTTCATGGTCTAAGGGGCTTCTCTAGTGGTTCAAATGGTAAAGAATCCACACACAATGCAGGAGACACAGGTTGGATCCCTGGGTTGGGAATATGCCCTGGAGAAGGGAATGGCAACCCACTTTAGTATTCCTGCCTGGAGAATTCCATAGACAGAGGAGCCTAATGGGCTACAGTCCATAGAGTCCCAAAGAGTCAGTCATGACTGAGCGACTAACACTTTCACTTTTTTTTTTCCCCCATGGTCAAGGCTAACTCTACCTCATCTATACTAAACACCAACCCCTTCCCCCAATGAAGGACCTCACTCTATAGTTGTCTCCTGTTTTTCCCAAGCATATCATTTTTTATTAGCAAAATTGTAAGTTGTAATAATTTCTTATTGTCATCAAAAATAATTCCAAACAATGATGATCAAAATTTAGAAAGGCTCCAAAATTCACATCCCCCTCCAGCTTGCCCACTGTTGCATGAACCCACTTTAAGTTTTTGTTCCCTCTTGCACTCAACTGAAAGGACCCCACATGCTAAAACCAACAGCCAATGTTCAGTCTTCAACTTATTTGACAGTATTTGGCACAAATAAGTTAACTTTTCGAAACCCTTCCTGTCCTTGGCTAGCTGAATACCACTCTTTCCTAGCTCTCCTCCCTATTTAGCTGTTCCTTCTGCTTCATTTTCTGATTCCTACTCATCTTTCCAACCTTAAATGTCATAGGGTGCTCTATCCCCAGAACCCTTTTCTTCTCTGTCTACACTCTGTCTCTCGGTGACCTCATATGCCTCAGGTCTTTGAATCCCATCTATAAGCTAACATATCTGAAATGTATCTCAGCAGCCCAGACATTTCTTCAACTCCAGACTTTTCCCCAACTGCCTACTTTCATCTCTGATGGGTTGTGTAATAGGCATCTCAAATACAATACATCCAAATTCAAGCTCTTCATTTCCAAGCTCCCCAAAGTGCCTGTTTACTGACTTTCCATCTCCATAAATGGTACCTCCATTTTTCTACAACTCAAGGAAAACTCTGTTTTTCTTACCTCCTATCTTTGTTAATACCAAATCATGAACAAATTCTATGATTTTTTTTAAAGTTTAAATATCACCATCTCTAGCTCCCTTCACTTGTTCAAGATAATTATGACTCACTGGGTTGCTGGTATAGCTTCTGAACTGGTCTCACTATTTCCATTCTTGCCTCTACAAACATTTTCCAAGTTACTTCCAGAATAACTTTGCAAAACACAAATTAGATCATGTTACTCATTGCTCAAAAGCCCCCGGTGCCTTTTGGTGTCACTCAGAGTAAAATCTGGAATACTAACAATGGATTACAAATAAGGAGATCATTTGGTCCCCTGTAATTATCTTGACTTCAAGCAACTAACATTCTACTTTTTGCTTACCCCATTCACACTGGTCTTCTTGCTGTAATTGGAACATGCCAGGCATGATCTACTTCAGGCCCTTTGCTCATGCTATTTCAAGGATGCTTTTTATCCATAAACTCTCATTATTTCTCATTTATTGAAGGTATGGCTCAAATGTTACCTCTATTCATTAGATTACAGATTTGGCTGTGTAATGGTAAAAAAGCCAAAATAACAATTATAGTCCAGTATCTTTCTCCATTATTATACTATAAACTCCTTGAGGACAACAAATCACAGCTTATCTTTATATCACAGACTATTAGTCAGCACTCAGCTTCCATTGATAAAAACTCATTTCAAACTGCTTAAATAAAAAATATTTTAAAGACAGGTGGGTGATGGGGTGGGATTTCTCGAGAGCAACTACATCCTCCCTCTTCTTGCTCATTTCCAATGGAAAGAGAATTCCTTCTGGTAGTCTCATGGAAGAAGCTGGCTTTTCTTATCTTTTCTGAGAAATAATTGGTCATATTCTTTATAGACCCAAAGTTTCCTTTATCCCTTCGATTTATTAACAATGTTTTTTACCCTTAATTAAAAGATGAAGAGAAAATGTGACTCTTAAGAAAGTCACTGTAAGATCTATAGATACATTTGTCAAAGAAAAATCAATTAATAAGTTTTCAATAAATCAAACATAATTTATATGGGAAATATTTATCTAATAATAGTCAACTTGCTGTTTAATGTTGGTCAAAAGACATGACTCATTAAACCCATCTCAAGCTGAATAATAAAGTTTTGATGGGATGTCACCACTGCCAACCATTTTTACCTTAAAAGGCATCAGGAGAGAGGTTGAATATCCCTGACTCATTGGAAAAGACCCTGATGCTTGGAAAGATTGAAGGCAGGAGGAGAAGGGGACAACAGAGGATGAGATAGTTGGATGGCATCACTGACTTGATGGACATGAGTTTGAGCAAGCTCTGGGAGTTGGTGATGAACAAGGAAGCCTGGCTTGCTGCAATCCATGGGGTCACAAAGAGTCAGACACGACTGAGCAACTGAATTGAACTTACCACCTTCACTTCATACTCTTTAACCTATCAAATTTCTACAAGATTGCTCACTCATCATCAAACCTAGCATGACAATACTCTGTCTTAACTATTCAGGTCTTTAGTTCCTTATGAAATCGTCCATGTCACAAAGGTGGCTCAGCTGTAAAGAACCCACCCATCAGTGCAGGAGAAATTGGTTTGATTCCAGGGTCAGGAAGATCCCCCGGAGAAGAAAATGGCCAGTCACTCCAGTATTCTTGCCTGGGAAGTCCCATGAAGAGAGGAGCCTAGAGGGCTATGGTCCATGGGGTCACAGTCAGAAATGACTTAGTGACTAAAACAACAAACAAAAAAGTAAAATTTATGCCTTTCTCCTGTGAATATGTCTTTATCGGTCTGATTTTCAGACCCAGCCATGGATTCCATGAGGGCTTCCCATTTGGTGCTAGTGGTAAAGAACCCACCTACCAATGCAGGAGATATCAGAGATGCAGGTTGGATCCCTGGGTCAGGAGGATGCCCTGGAGATGGCAGTGGCTATCTACTCTTGCCTGGAGAATCCCATGGACAGAGGAGTCTGGTGGGCTATGTAGTCCATAGGGTTGCAAAGAGTCAGACATGACTAGACCCTATGAACGCTAATTAAAACTTTTTCTTCTCTACACAGATGATGAGAGTACATTTTAGGCCTAGGAAATGGTAAGTATACCATTTAGAGTTATAAACAACTGAGTAGAACTGAGAAACTGCAAATAATTCAGAACTAACACCATGGAAGAGGAGGAGCTTACTAGGACCAAGGTGGAGTTGTTCTTGTTCTAGGTACAGGTCAGTAAATCAAAACTTAGATAACTTTCAGAACCTTATAAATTTCAGTTGACTAGAAACACAGGATATCCAATCAGCTGATCCCCAAATGTCAAGCCAACTCTATACCTTATTTCCAAATAAGGTGGACAAGATACGCCCAGACAATCAGGTATTTTCTATTTGCCTCTGCCTTGACCTTTATTCTTTGCCTTCCACCTCATTTTGCAGTTTTCCAAAAGTAGTTAAATAAATTTTGTTTGTATCACCTAAACTCTCTTCTTTAGTCCATTTTTAACACCACTAAAGTAGGCAAAATTTACTATACCATTATAAAGAATTTTTCATAGGTAATGCAGTGATATTAAATAGGGGAGAGGCATAATGAAACATATTTTAGGGAGAATGCTCTAGTTTAGAGGCTATCTGAAAATGAATTAAAGGGGATAAAGGAAGGAAGACTAAAGTTAAAAAGCCACCATATAATCCTAATGACAAATGCTGGCTTGAACTAAGGGGCCATGGGAACAGGAACAGGGGCATAGACCTGAGTATATTTAGGAGATTTGAAGATCAGTTAGATGTGGAACTATGAGAGTAGGAAGGATGGGCTTCAGAGAGTTTATAAACCTTCTCCCATGAAAGTTTATAACCATATGCATTTATATATATGTGTATATATATATATGTATATATGTATATATATGCATCCATGTAACCATACGCATTTTTCTGGAGGAAATAACTTATAGCTTTTATCAGATCCCTAACTGTGTTCATAACTGAAATAGACTACAACAAATAAACACTCTACAACACTGTGCTATTATCATACACACACTTGATTTAAAGACTCAAATCTTTTTAGAATTGCCTTAGCCTATGAAAACACATAAATAAATAAAATTTGAAAATTAAGAAAGGACAAAACAGGATTCCTTGATCCTTAGTGTTTCTTACGATGCTATTGCCTTCTGTCTAGACTGGACTTAAGATCTGGTTTACAAGGAAAAGATAGCCTCTGGGGGCTGTCAGCACAAGCCTTTGCTCAGTTGTAGACACAGCACACTTACCTTATATTTACTTTAACATGCTCGTGAGTCCAGTGGAATTTAGTGCTGATGGAGCATAACAAACTTGGGCATCAAGGAAGAGTGGGCCCACACATGACACTCATTCCTTCTGTTTGTGGGCATGCTCCGTTATCTCATCAGATTTCACTTAAAAAACACGAATTCAAAAATAAAATGAAGAATTTCAGAAAGGTGGGCTTCCCTGTTGGTCCAGTGGTTAAGATTCCATGTTTCCACTGCAGGGGGCTCAGGTTCGGTCCCTAGTCAGGGAACTAAGCTTCCACAAGGCCAAAATAAATAAATAAATGAGAATTTCAGAATGGCAACAACAAAGCATTAAATCAAGCATAAGTTTCTGTGTGTCACAGGCCCATGAAGCCGGCCTGTGAGGAGGAGATAAAGACTGAGAAGTGGACAGGGATCAAAGCATGTAATTCATGTTATGGCCTCTGGATTTTACCTGGTGCCTTATTTTTCCCATAGCTCTCCCCACCCCCAACTCCTCTTTCTTCTGTATGAAAACCTATACCAGATGTAAATTTAACACACCTTGTCTTAAATCTATTCTATTTATTCCAATATGATTTATTCCTTTCAACTACTAATGAAGCCTTGAACTTCAAAACAATCAAACTCCAAATTTTCCTTTATCTCAATAATTGGTATTTAGGTATGTCACAAAGAATAATAAACTAATAACAACAATAACATATCAGGCATCAAGGGATCAGTAATAAAGGCCAAATATTTTATATGGTAGTTTGCAGTGAAAAATGTTTAGAAGCAGACACCCTGACTCTCCAAGCACTCTTTCGCAGTTGAATTCTTCCATTTCACAGGACCGCTGGCCCCGGGGTGATGCCCTCTTAATCTGTTTTCTGACACCCATTAATGCATTTCCTCACGTCCATGATTGAAGTACTGCATGCACTGATCATTGATTTCTAAGGTTGGGTGTGAATGTCTGATGAATTTTAAAGAGAAACCTTTAACACTTCATTCCACTCTAGCCTGACTGCGCTTTGCAGTGCAGTCCCCTGTGTCACTTGCTGCCTGTGTCCTGTTGCATCAGAACAAGGAATAAAGGAGGGAGGGGACAGAAGAGAGAGAAGAAAGTAAACTTGTAGGCAAAAGGTACATTTGCTGTCAGTACTGTCTCGTAGATTATAGTTATGTGACTCCCCTGAAAATCTCTGTGATGGTATTTTTGCTTTGATTTTAAAAAATTATTATAGTACATGGCACCCCTAAATTGCATTATAATTCTGCTCTGGTCTGTTCTCTTCCTGCACTTTGGGAAGCTGGTTATCATTAAGGACTCATGAGACACCTGTACCATGGCTCACTGCGGTCACAGAATTCTCCATGCTCACAACCTTGGGCAACGAGGTGAGTGCCTGAGCTTGGAAACTGGCATCACTTGAGAGCAGTACCAAAATGTTTGACATGGACTTTCTCTTCAGATACTTTCTGTCTTTGAAAAGAATTCTTCCTTTCCCCAAAAAATAATTTTCAAAATTCCCTTCAGAATATTTATTCTTAAAACTTGTATTTTCAACACATTTATTTTTCAGAACTGATCTGTAAATATTGTTTATACTATAAACTTTTTTGTTCCAAGAATACTACCAGGTCAACATAATGGAAGGATATATTAATTTTTTCTCTTAGGTAATTTAGGAAAAGTAATACATAAGGAAAGCCATGTCCCGATGTGAGACTATCCAATCATTCCTTTTTTATATATACAATTTTATTTATTTAGTTGTTGGTTGTCCTAGGTCTTTGTGCTGTGTGGACTCTTCTCTAGTTGCGGCGGGTGGGGGATACTCTTTGTTGCAGTTCGCAGGCTTCTCATTGCTGTAGCTCCCTGGTTGCAAATACTGAAGCCCTCTAGGGCATGAGGCCTTCAGTATTTGCAGCATGTGGTCTCAATAGTTGTGCTTCCTAGGTTCTAGAGCACAGGTTCAATAGTTGTGGTGTACAGGCTTAGTTGCTCCGAGGCTTGTGGGATCTTCCCAGATCAGGGATCGAACCCGTGTCTCCTGAATTGGCAGGCAGATTCTTTACCACTGAGTCACCAGGGAAGCCCTAATTATCCCTTAATTCATCAAACATTTCTTTTTTAGTATCTACCATATACTTGGTATTATACTAGGTACTAAAGTTCATGAATATATCCCTATACAATCTATGGTACAATACTATTGACAGAAACCAAATAATGGCAGCAATATCTTCTTCCCATAAGACTGAATAAGCTGGGATTTCTTCAAGATTGCCTTCTTGGTACATGTCCTGCCATTGAGTTGATCCTGCCTCACTTAGTCTTTCTCCTCTGAAAAAAGCCCCAAATTCATGACCATCTGACTCTCTTTCTCTTCTCCCTCTGCTTCCCATTTCCTCCAAGGTACACACGTTCTTCAAGTTATCTTAAGCCATAGACCTCTGCCCAGCAACAGTAAGCCTCCTGGCTTTGCGGTCTGGAGCCTAAAGAGAACCTTTTCTGTACAAAAAATTTCCAAGAGCTCAGCACTCAACTTTTGATATGCTAAATGGAGAAGAAGGCATTTGAAAAATCCTCTTTCAAGGCAATAGCCTGGTTTAGGAAGCTACTGCCTTGATGAATAATCCTATTTTGCATTTGTTTTCTCAGTGACTTCTAACACACCTCATCTCTACACAAATGTGTTCCCAGGCAGATGGATGAATAACTGACTAGAGCAAAGTTTTATTTTTAGAAAAAGCAGAAGAAAAATGATAGTTTATAATTATCAAACACTCTCCCTTCTTTTGATGGTATAGTTAATACCCAATTTCATAAGAATACACCTAACATCTCCTCAATTTATTTTTGTTGTTTATTTCTTCATCTTTTCCCAGCTATAACTTTTGCTAAAACTACCAACAAAAGAACAGAACTAAATTCTCTACTGTCTTCAAAGTCAAAGCACACATTTGATACTTCCCTTCTGGCGATAAAAAAATGGCAATACTAAGGCAGTGTGAAAAGAGATGATAAAATAGCTGAAATTGAACTACAGGTTTTCCAAAAATAAACTGCATTTCATTAATACAATGAACACTGAAGAACTGATGCTTTTGAACTCTGGTGCCAGAGAAGACTCTTGAGAGTCCCTTGGACTGCAAGGAGATAAAAAAACTAGTCAATCCTAAAGGAAATCAACTCTGAATATTCATTGGAAAGACTGTTGCTGAAGCTGAAGCTCCAATACTTTGGCCACATGATGTGAAGACCCAACTCATTGAAAAAGATCTTAATGCAAGGGAAGATTGAGGGCAGAAGAAGGGGGCAACAGAGGATGAGATGGTTGGATGGCATCACCGACTCAATGGACATGTGTTTGAGCAAGCTCCAGGAGATAGTGGAGGACAGGGAGGTCTGGTGTGCTGCAGTGCACGTGGTGTCAGTCACGACTGAGTGACTGAATAACAACAATTATCTGTAGTAGTACTGATGTTGAGGCAGGAGATAGATGGACCTCAGGGGCTAACAGTTGGAGGTTGTTATCTGTAGATTGACACTCTTAAGAAAAATAGTGAAACAATAGAAGGAGGAAGCTGGGTCCTGCCCACATATTTCTCATATTCAAAGTCAGGAGATCTCCAACCACACATGTGCAGAAAGGCTCCTTGGAAGTCAAAGGGGAGTGGTGCTAAGTGATACTCTACCCACAGGCCTCTTTGATGGAATCTACCTTGGCTAAAAGATGCATGTGGACACATGGGAGGATCTTGATATGTGCCAAATAGTGAATCTGAACCAGGCAAATCAAAATGATAAGCCAAAAGAAAACCCAGAAGAATGTCCATATAAGTAATTTAAACTGCCACAAGGGCACAACTCTCTCTCTGAGTCTGCCCACGTGTCTATCCACATGTACTGTAGTCTTTTCCTGCTAATAAACACTTACACTTGTTTCACTACTTTCCGTCTTCATGGGAATTCTCTTCTGCAAAGCCAAAGGGCCAGGGCCTTGTCACTGACCACTGGTCTAGTGGCTAGAATTTGGCTCTCACTGTTGCAACCCAACCTCAGTCTCTGGCTGGGAACTGAAACCCTGCTTCAAGACACTACAGACCAAGGCCACCTGAGATCAATTTATAACAAATGAAGTGTCTTGAATAACCAAGACTATAAGGTGCTGTCCAAATTGACCTTAATTGATTATAAAACATTTATCATAATTGACCTTAAAAAATGCCTACATGTACCACCTTCTGGACTATTCTGAAAACATCAGTCTCAGTTTTGTATGATGGCCCATTCATATAGTGAAAAACATTACAGCTGCTGAAATCAGTAGTTTATTCTGAAATATTTCCATTTCTACCTTTGCTTCAGCTTCTCTGTCATATTATATTATTATAACTCTAATTGTCTGTAATTATTTTTGGAATTTCTATTCCATGGTAGAATAATAGTCTATCAACGTATTATACCATCACATGGCTATTTAATGAAATACAATGTTTCAGTAATTGATATTTGAAGTGAGAGAAGTTTAAAAAATGTCAATGAAAGATGAAGAATAGATAGCAAGTCATTCTAGAGGAAAAATCAAAGCTACTTTGATGACTAAATGGTTATGGAGAAGAAATACATGTAAATAAATTTTTTTGCTGATGTTTTGAACCGTGGTGGATAGAAGTGTTACAGGAAAAGGAAACAGGTATTAAATATTTTGTTTCAAGTTTCCCAGCAAATTTAGGGTTAGGTGCTGGAGTCCTGATTTGAAGACTGAGAGATGAACATACCTTTTGTCACTAAGTAAAATTCAAGGTGATCTTTAAGTATTAAAATATATTTACCAGTATTGCTTGTGGGATTCCACTTATTATTTTGCTTTACTCCCAAACTAATCTCTTCCAGGTATCTCAAGAGAAAGTCATATCCAGTTCTCCATTTACTTTGTAGAAGTGAAAAATTTAGGGGTTTGATGAAATGAAACATCCTTTGTTGAGTCCAATGCCCTTAAGACCTAAGGTAGTTTTAACCCCGGAAATGAACAGGATTCGAGGTTAGTCTATAAGTAAAAATGAAAAGAGACTATAGGCCCAGAAATGGAATTAAAATACACAAATCATTTTTAAAATTCTACAGTTAAAAAAAAATTACATGATAATCATATGCACCTTTGTTGATTGTCGAGGAGGAAGGAGATGATCATTTCAAGAATCATTTCAAGAGATTCAAAACTCTTTGCTAACTAAAGCTGGCCTCTAGTAATCTTGTGACCTGGTTACTTAAGGCCAATTGAACATATCATTATTAATGTAACTAACATGTCACTTAAATAAGATCATGTTTGGCCAGAGGATGACAGGTTCTTTCTTCTCTGATGTACACTTTCCAACAACGACTAATTTCCTGTTCTCTTATGATATCAATAATTCTTTACAAGTGTCTACACTTCTACTAAATATAAGGATATCCTTTCCAGATGTGATAGCTATGTGATTTTGTATATGTTGAGTGTAATGAAGGCAAGATATGCAAATATAATCATCTTGTGGATTATTTAAAGCAAGGATTGGTGCTATGATGGCCAGGATGGGGCTGGAGATCAACTAATGAAGAGGACTAACTATTCATACGGCTGGAGAGCAAGTTCTCAGAAGAGAGAAACAACTCCTACTTTCTTTTCTTACTCTTTTTTACAGGCCTGAGAAGGAAATACACAAGCAGTTTTTTAAATTACAGAGGTGCCAGGACCTTGTTATTTAGTTTCGTAAGGTGTTCATCATCACAAAGAAGCAGCCTGCTGAAGCTCTTCCTTGGTCTCCCAAATTCCTAATTGTCTTTTGCTACAATGATTCATTAGTAACACAGGCGTGAGGAAATAGGCAGGTGTCTGTATTATGGGCTAACACTATTTATTATATTGAATTGTTTTCAGTGTGTAGTAAAGATGTAGAAAGTCTATGTTTGCCCTGATGAATTTCACAAATCTTTAAAAACAACTCATCTTGATTCTACTCCATGTATATTTGCAACCAAGTTGCATTTGCCACCATTAAGTACTGCAATTTTAATTTTCCAGTATACTAATACATTCTCTAGAACATGCTCATACCATATGTAAGTAGAAAGTTAAAAAAAATAATGTATTGGTTCTTTGAGAAGGAAAAGTGAAGTCGCTCAGTCGTGTCCGACTCTTTGCGACCCCATGGACTGTAGCCTGCCAGGCTCCTCTGTCCATGAGATTTTTCCAGGCAATAGTACTAGAGTGGGTTGCCATTTCCTTCTCCAGGGGATCTTCCCAACCCAGGAATTGAACCCAGGTCTCCCGCATTGTAGACAGACACTTTACCATCTGAGCCACCAGGGAAGTCCTATTGGTTCTTTAAGAATAAAAGTAAATATATATTTAGTGCAGAAAAATGAACATAGAGAAAAGCAGAAAGCTGAAAAATGTGTAAAATTCTAAAATATCGTTATGCCCATTGTCTAATTTTATCCCTACATTATCCTTAAGAATAAAGGCAAAATATGAATCATTGTGTACTTAGCTGTCACAGAAAATGAAACAGTGTATTAAGTTGCCTTCAGTTCTTGTCAGAACCAAGGCTGTCCCTTTTGTGCTAAGTTGCTTCAGTTGTGTCTGACTCTGTGCAACAATATGCATTGGAGCCCACCAGGCTCCTCTGTCCATGGGATTCTCCAGGCAAGAATACTAGAGTGGGTTGCCTTGCCCTTCTCCAGGGGATCTTCCCAACTCAAGAGTCTGAGCTGGGTCTCTTACATCTCCTGCATTGGCAAGAGAGTTTTTTACCACTAGCACCACCCGGGAAGCCCAGGTTCTGTCTAATTCCTAGGCCAGAACTCTTTCTGTGCTATACCTTGGGCCACACGGAGTGGAAAGGGAGCAGGTATTTCCCAGAAATTGGAGACAAACACAGAAATGCAAACACATTTAGGAGACAGGTCCTGAGCCAGACAAGGCCAACCCAGCCTGTGTATGGATGCTCTCCAGCAGCATCTTGAATGACAGATTTCTCAGCAGTACTGAAAGCTGCTTGGCCATTGACCATGGAGGCTGACAGCTCTGGCTGAGTGATTCTTGGCCCTAATTTAGATATAAACTTCTGAATTTAAGAAGGATGCAGAGGGAGAGGATTTAGTCCTTTCCTTCTCCCCTCCTCAAAAAAGTGCGCTATGTTCCAGGCCAGATTTGAATCAAGAGCTCCTTTGCATTAGCATGGCATTCATTTACAAGATGAAGGTGTGCTCCAGTCAGTATGACAGTCAAGAACTGGTGTCTCCATGAGTAAATACATCCATCCTCTATTTTCCTTCTGTCCACAGTCACTCTAGGCAGATCTGCTTTATAAATGGGTTTGTAAAGTGCTTTGTAATTCTCACATGGTTGATTATCCATGTAAAAGGTTTTCATAATAACAAACAGCTAATAGCAAATGACACTGCATGATGCTCCTTGATGTCTATATGAGTAACAGGTTTTGAATAGATGGTTTCCCTGCCGATTGAATGCTTGTCTTTAAAGCCTATATTTTAAGTTCAAATATTCATACCACATGGTTTAGGGAGGATTAGCCCTCTGTGGTCCTGAACTATATTGAAAGCATTATTATTTATATGTAAAGTAAATTTATGAATGGAAAACATTTATATTAAGTATTCTCAATGCCAAATAACATGAAAGAGAATCACTGTATTCGGAACAGTAGGAAATAGAGACAAATAGAATAGATAAAGGAAACTATTTCATAAAATGGGCCAGGGGCATGTGGAATATATTAACACAAACAAGATAGGTAACATGTACCACATGCTCATGAGCTGATATGTGCAGCAGGCTCCTAATTGAAATTTTGGACAAAGAGAATAACATGGACTTTGCAGAGGTGGAGAGGCATAGGGCAGATAGGATATATTTGTTAAGCAGGACTGGATGATGAAATTTATGGGGTCTGTTAAAACCACATTTTTAGAGACTGGGAACATGTCATGGATGAGTTTTTGTGCTTTTTTTTCTTATATCATAAAGACAATAAATATTTTTCAAGGAAAAAACTCTTCACATTGAGTCTTTCATTTATACAATAATTTATTCACTTATTCAGTATTTCTTTAACCTCTTCCACCCCCACAGAAACACACATATATTTATATATATGCATTGTTGAAAGTGGGCTTCCCTGGTGGCTCAGAGGTTAAAGCGTCTGCCTGCAATCCGGGAGACCTGGGTTCGATCTCTGGGTCGGGAAGATCCCCTGCAGAAGGAAATGGTAACCCACTCCAGTATTCTTGCCTGGAGAATCCCATGGACGGAGAAGCCTGGTAGGCTACAGTCCATGGGGTCACAAAGAGTCGGACACGACTGAGCGACTTCACTTCACTATTGTTGAAAGTGGACAATCTCTGAGGTATCTGCTACCTTTGTGAACAATCACAAATGAGAAGCATCAGCTGACTGCAGTCCTTATACCCAGTCTCACTTGTGGACAGCTTTTAAATTGCCCATAAAACACCACCTAGTAAAATAAGAACAAAAATGCCAGGGGCCTCTGACGATTCCATTGTATAAGGAAGGGCATAAAAGATAAAGGAATTCCTAAAACCAATTAATTAGATGAAGGCTAGAATGTGATCATAGATTAGGAACTTTGCAATAACTAGAAAACCAGAACATTTAAGATTATATTGAGACTTTTGTCCCAGAAAGAAATAGACTCTTGCTGAACTCTCTCAGTAGAAAGGGATAATTCAAAGAAAGAGAATGTAAAATTATTCCTCAGAAAGTCCTTTGCCACTCATAAATCATCATGGGAAATTTTAGTCCATTTTCTGAGAAATACTGAGTTTTGATGAGGACTATTTCTCATACTAAGCTTATAGTTATCAAATTATCAAAAGTACTATTAAATGGCAAAATCCACTACAGATGAGAGGATAGAGAATTAAAGACTCATGTACTGCTGAAAGGAGAGCAAACTGTTAGACTATTTGTGAAGGATATTTTTTTTAATTAAAAGTCTTTGGCTTTTTTTTTTAAGTCTTTGGCTTTTAAAATGTATTTTGATTCAGAAATTATACTTCTAGGAACTTCCCTGGCGGTCCAATGGTTAAGACGGCTTTCTAATGCAGGAAGCAAGTGTTCAATCCCTGATTGTGGAACTAAGATCCCACGAGCCACATGGTGTACCCAAATAAATAAATAAATACACATTAAAAAATAAATACAATACATCCATTTAAAAAAAGAAATTGTATTTCTAGAATGTATTCTAAGCAGCAACTGTGGTACTGCTTGTAGCTGAAAGAAAGAGAGAGAGAAAGAAAAAGAAGAAAGAGAATGAAAAAGAGAGGGAGGGAAAAAAAGAAAGCATGGAGTAGGGATGAAGGAGGGAAAATGGGAAAGTAGGAAGGGAAGGAAAATTTTAAAAACCTAAACACCCCAAATTCAGAAATTATTTTGAACTAAGAGAAAAAACAATGAAAGTTATTTACTTTATGTAAGAGTTACGTGTTTTACTGAGGAAGTCCCACTATTGCACTAAGCATTTAGACATCTGCTGACATCTCTGATTTCTGGAGGCTTTAGACAGTGTTCCCAACGACCTAGCTGTGTACCGTCTCTATGAAATCTCACCACCCTTATCTGTTCTGCCTGAGATCTCTCCAGGCCAACTCTCACTGCCTAAACCACAGTAACCAATGCCATTTCCAATGCAAGATGCTCAGAGGCCTGCAGCACAAACCTCCTCACTCTTTAACTTTCTGTATGCTTTCTTCCTGTTATCGCAGTGTACACATCCTATCTCTTATGAGGGGATTTTCTGAGTCTGGCTTAAGAGAAAGAACTTCCTAGAGGTTTCTATCTATTACCTTAAAACACAAGAACAACCTCAAAGACAAGGGTCTTGATGCTTTGGAGAGGAGTTACTGGGGAGACAAAGAGAAATAAATAAAGAGTTTAGAGAATAATGATGAACATTACATATAAAGATATCAGTTCAGTGCTGATTGTGTGATTCTATTCAACAATCCAACCACATCTCCAGAGTGAGAACAAGCATTCCAGTTTGCCTTCTAGGTAGTTGGGAGACTTTCCCATCATTGACGGTTCTTCTAAAACCTTGGAAGGAGGCACATGTAATTTATCAAAATCCTTCCATCAGTGTAGAATTACTTTGGTAGTAAAATCACTCAGTATGGAAAAATACATTATTTCATCATAAGAATAATAGGTATATAGAAATTCTATGCTTGTACTGGTTTATTACCTTTGAAAGCTGGGTTGCCTGGGTTGCCATTATTTGGATATCATGTAAGAGATCTAATTTCTGAAACTCAGAAACCAATCTGCAGGCAGAATAAATTCAATGAATTCTTAGGTGCACTAAACGTATGCATTCTTGTTCTACCTATGTTTAGTACAAATATGTATTAGTAATATATATTCAGTTATACAAAGTATTTGATAAATTACTTTGTGTGCAGCAAACATTTTAAAATAAAGGCTTATTTCATTATTGTGAAAGTGTTAGTTGCTCAGTCATGTCTGACTCTTTGTGACCCATGGACTGTAGCCTGCCAGGCTCCTCTGCCTATGGAATTTCCAAGGCAAGAATACTGGAATAGGTCATCAGTCCCTTCTCCAGAGGATCTTCCCAACCCTGGTTCTCCTCCATTAAATGCATATTCATTACTGTCTGAGCCATCAGGGAAATCCTTATTTCATTATTATACAACATTAATTATCAGGTACAATAACTGGGAGTAGGCAGCTACTTTTATGTGGTAATTTAATGGCATCTTGTGGTGTTGGAGAAGACTCTTGTGAGTCCCTTGGACTGCAAGGAGATCCAACCAGTCCATTCTGAAGGAGATCAGCCCTGGGATTTCTTTGGAAAGAATGATGCTAAAGCTGAAACTCCAGTACTTTGGCCACCTCATGCAAAGAGTTGACTCATTGGAAAAGACTCTGATGCTGGGAGGGATTGGGGGCAGGAGGAGAAGAGGACGACAGAGGATGAGATGGCTGGATGGCATCACTGACTCGATGGACGTGGGTCTGAGTAAACTCTGGGAGTTGGTGAGGGACAGGGAGGCCTGGTGTGCTGTGATTCATGGGGTCGCAAAGAGTCAGACACGACTGAGCGACTGATCTGATCTGATCTGAAATAACACCAATGAAAATATGGTACTTTCAACACTAGCCTGCTCAATTCAGTTCAGTCACTCAGTCTTGTCTGATTCTTTGTGACACCATGAACCACAGCATGCCAGGCCTCCCTGTCCACCACCAACTGCCAGAGTTCACCCAAACCCATGCCCATTGAGTTGGTGATGCCATCCAACCATCTCATCCTCTCTCTTCCCCTTCTCCTCTTGCTCTCAAATTTTCCTAGCATCAGGGTCTTTGCAAATGAGTCAGCTCTTTGCATCAGGGGGCCAAAATATTGGAGTGTCAGCTTCAACATCAGTCCTGCCAATGAACACTCAAGACTGATCTCCTTTAGGACAGACTGGTTGGATATCGTTGCAGTCCAAGGGATCTCGAGTCTTTTCCAACACCACAGTTCAAAAGCATCAATTCTTTGGCGCTCAGCTTTCATTATAGTCCAACTCTCACATCCATACATGGCTACTAGAAAAACCATAGCCTTGACTAGACAGACCTTTGTTGACAAAGCAATGTCTCCGCTTTATAATATGCTGTCTAGGTTGGTCATAATTTTCCTTCCAAGGAGTAAGTGTCTTTTAATTTCATTGCCACAATTACCATCTGCAGTGATTTTGGAGCCCCCAAAAATAAAGTCTGACACTGTTTCCACTGTTTCCCCATATATTTCCCATGAAGTGGTGGGACCAGATGCCATGATCTTTAAGCCAACTGAATGTTGATCTTTAAGCCAACTTTTTCACTCTCCTCTTTCACTTTCATCAAGAGGCTCTTTAGCTCTTTTCACTTTCTGCCATAAGGGTGGTATCATCTGCATATCTGTGGTTATTGATATTTCTCCCAGCAATCCTGATTCCAGCGTGTGCTTCTTCCAGCCCAGAGTTTCTCATGATGTACTCTGCATATAAGTTTAAACAAGATGGGTGACGTACCCTTTTCCTATTTGGAACCAGTCTGTTGTTCCATGTCCAGTTCTAACTGTTGCTTCCTCATCTGCATACAGGTTTCTCAAGAGGCAGGTCAGGTGGTCTGGTATTCCCATCTCTTTCAGAATTTTCCACAGTTTACTGTGATCCATAGTACAGTCAAAGGCTTTGGCATAGTCAATAAAGCAGAAATACATGCTTTTCTGGAACTTTCTTACTTTTTCAATGATCCAGGGAGCATTGAAATTATAGTATATAAGGTAGAGACATATTGACATCTTACTTTAATTTTTACTTTTCTTCAATATCAGGCTGTCAGAGAAAATAACTTGAATTATATACTTATATACAATTATATACTATTATTTTGAGCGGATGTTGGCAATTTGATCTCTAATTCCTCTGCTTTTTCTAAAACTAGCTTGAACATCTGGAAGTTCACAGTTCACGTATTGCTGAAGCCTGGCTTGGAGAATTTTGAGCATTACTATACTAGCATGTGAGACGAGTGCAATTGTGCGGGAGTTTCAGCATTCATTGGCATTGCCTTTCTTTGGGATTGAAATGAAAACTGACCTTTTCCAGTCCTGTGGCTACTGATGAGTTTTCCAAATTTGCTGGCATGTTGAGTGTAGCATTTTCACAGCATTATCTTTTAGGATTTTAATAGCTCCACTGGAATTCCATCACCTCCACTAGCTTTGTTGGTAGTGATGCTTTCTAAGACCCACTTGACTTCACATTCTAGGATGTCTGGCTCTAGGTGAGTGACCACACCATCATGATTATCTGGGTTGTGAAGATCTTTTTTGTACACTTCTTCTGTGTGTTCTTGCCACCTCTTCTTAATATCTTCTGCTTCTGTTAGGTCCATACCATTTCTGTCCTTTATTGAGCCCATCTTTGCATGAAATGTTCCCTTGGTATCTCTAATTTTCTTGAAGAGATCTCTAGTCTTTCCCATTCTGTTGTTTTCCTCTATTTCTTTGCATTGATTGCTGAGGAAGGCTTTCTTATCTCTTCTTGCTATTCTTTGGAACTTTGCATTCAGATGCTTATATTTTTCCTTTTCTCCTTTGCTTTTGGCTTCTCTTCTTCTCACAGCTATTTGTAAGGCCTCCTCAGACAGCCATTTTGCCTTTTTGCATCTCTTTTTCTTGGGGATGGTCTTGATCCCTATGTCCTGTACAAGGTCATGAACCTCCGTCCATAGTTCATCATGCACTCTGTCTATCAGATCTAGTCCCTTAAATCTATTTCTCACTTCCACTGTATAATCATAAGGGATATGATTTAGGTCATATGCCTGAATTTACTGTAATCAGCATTATACAAGACTGCTGTGAAGAAATAAGCATTTCAGTATCTGTAATGGTAATCTATCAGTTGGGTAACACCTTAGTTTGAACTGCTTAAACTCAATATGATCTTCTGTGATTTAGCAAAGAAAATGTCAAGAGAGTAGTATAAGACCAAAAAATATTGATTGAGAAACAGGTGGATAGTAAAAGGAGATGAGAAATGCCCAGCAGATAGAGTGACATTCAGCACAGTTACTGCAAGGGATCTGAGCAACCAGTGTGTGGCTGCAGGGCTCAAGGAGCCTAAATGTTTCTGTGAAAGGCTATGTTATCAAGTTGACAAACTCAGGAGAGACTGGAACCTACAATCTCTAAGAGAGAACATTTCATCTAAGTCTAGTACCAGTTCTAACATGGCAGGCATGTAGGATCCTCTGTTGTTCATTCTAATTCAAGTTATTTTCTCTGGCATCCTGATGTTGAAGAAAAGTAAAAATTAAAATAAGATGTCAATATGTCTCTACCTTATATACTATAATCTGGAGTGATGGATGGTGAACCTGTTATCATAAATCTGTTTTAGCTCAGATATTACGAAGGGACTTATTTTTTCGACCATTTCTTTATCCATTTACCTTTTTCTTCACTTTATTTTTTACAAATTCATCAAATTTTCAGAATAGGAAGTTCTCAGCAGTTAATATGAGGATTCAGCAGTTTGCCTTTGTCTTTGAGCAGAAAAACATGTCAACATGCTCTTCCTAAATAATCCCTAACAGTTCCATACAAGATGCTGGCAGATAGGAATTCCGGATTTACTGATTCCTCCCCGAGTTGTTTGTTTAATGTACAATTCTTCTGAATTATTTGTGTGAATTTCGATGAGCAAATGGTCATGCTGCAAAGAGGTGTGTGGTAACTAAACAAAGTATTTTCTCATTCTTTTGTCTCCACTTCCTGTGTCCAGTAGCTGAAAAGGAAGTCAAATTTTCCCAAATGACTGTGCACTGTTGAATGAGACACTAATTTAAATAATAAATAAGCTTCCTGGTTACCTTTTGCTCTATTCTACAATAAACGTTAGCACCTGATCTGGTTTCCAGCATTATTGCTGTGATATTTAAGTATACAGTATAAGATTGTTCTTGATTTATTAAAGTAATGAATTAGTTTTATTGTAGGTGATTAAATGTATTTTACTTTTTAAAGCACAAGAACTAGAAAAGAAGAGCATTGTTACAATCTGAAAATAACTAGAAAGATAAGTTCATTAACTTGGCTACACTTGCACATCATAAAAACCTTGTTAAAAATTACTCCCTAGCCTGTTGTATTAGCTGCTTTATGAGGTAATTTCTCCATACAGTAATAAGATTTTTCTTTTACTCTCCAGTGCATATTAAACCCACTAATCTTCTTTTATAAACTATAGTTTCAGCCACTTTCTCAATTTACTCACTTTAAAGATACACTCCTATTAATATTAAAGGTAGCAAATGCAGATATGAACTTTGCAAAACATGTTTTCAGATTTATGGCACAATCTTTTAACAGTGTACTGGAACAGCACAAAAGGGAAAAAGCTGTAAATGTTGGGTAGGTCTCATGACAAACCAATCTTAGTCTCCATAGAATTAATTTCCCATCCCATTCATTATGTTAATGAACTGTAGACATATTTTCTGTTCTCAGCAAATAAAAACAGAATGGAAAGACTTCGTTCATTGAAAGAAGTAAAATAAAATCCTGCAGAGGAACTACACAGATGACAATGTTCTAACTAATATGGATTATTGATGTCCTGGGAAAGGAGAGCTATTGCCATTTCTACCTGTAGGCTGATCTCTAAATATCAAGATTTTCATTCTGTATCTAAAAGCAAAGAAGTCATAGTTTGAGATTAAGGATTAAGTCTTTCAGAGGTTAAATTCCAGTTATTTAGGCTATCTTTTGTTCCTGCAATCCTTCAAAAATATCCAATATTTTAGACAGTGTATTATTTAACAGTGACATAAGTAATTTAGTCAATACTTGATTTCAAACATCCTCAATGGAGTAATACATCTCGGAAATGATTGTTACAAAAATCTCTTTTAAAAGAGAATACTGATACAGACTCCCTGACATTTTTTTCTTCTACCTTAAAGTGAAAAGTAAGAATTTCTCTATTGTCCTATGGTTGGACATATTTTGTTTACTGCATAATATTTAAAATTTTTTCGGTCTGTATGCTGAACTAGGGAAAGACCTTTGAAATATATGAGAAAGTCAAAATCACTAATATGTAAAGGTTTTTGCAGATCAACAAAAACTAGAGAAACACATCAATGGAAAAAAGGACGTTGCTGTCATTTGCTTTGGGCCACAATGCCCAGTTTGTGGGACTTTTGTTCCCCAATCAGGGATCGAACAGATGCCCTCAGCAGAGAGAGCGCAGAGCCCTAACGATTGGACTGCCAGGGAATTCCCAGGACCTAGTTATTGCGTACTTGAAACAAATACCATATTGTAAATCAACCTTACTTCAAATTAAAAAGAGAATTGAAAAAACCAAGTTAAAGAGGGATTATAATGCACTAATAAATTTGTGATTAAAAAAAGTTCAAGTTCTCTACTAATTAAAAATTATAAATGATGGGAAATGGAAAATGTCATTTTTTCCAAAATCATATTAGCAAAGATTAAAAATAATGAAAATAACTGCTTTGTTCAAAACTTAGGACAAGATTACATGGTTTATGAATGTATAAATTAGTATAATTCTTTGAGCAATGTTTAACAAATATGTAAAAAAAATTTGAATATGTGGATACCACTGACCCTACATGACAAGGATATATATAGATGTATATAAAAGATGATTTTAGAGAGAGAAAATTGTAACAATGTTCATCAATATGTTGGTAATTATGGTACACTTCAAAACATGGAACATGATGGTTTAGTTGCTAAGTTTGTGCCAGACTCTTGTGACCCCGTGGACTGCAGCCCACCAGGCTCTTATGTCCAGGGCATTTTCCAAGGCAGAACACTGGAGTCAGTTACCATTTCCTTCTCTAGGGGATCTTCCTTACTCAGGGATCGAACCCAGGTCTCCTGCATTGCAGGTGGATTCTTTACAGACTGAGCCACCAAAGAAGCCCATTGAACATATTCAGTCATTAATTTATTTGTTGAAATTGAAAGGTCTATCTATCTAAGAATTCTATATAGAAAAACAAATTACCAAGAAGCAGACAGTGTACAATGTGTTTTATTTTCAAAGTATAATACAGAGACAGTGCATTTATTTGGGAGGAGGAGAATATACACTAAAATACTAGCAATAGCTATTGCTGTGAATAGAATAATAAATTGTAAATAGTCTGTGCTGATTTTTACTAACATTCTACTATATTTTTCTTTCCACCCATCAAGCACATAAAATAAATTAATGCTTAGAAGCTAACTTCAATCGTCTGTGGAATATATGTTTACTGTCTCAAGAAATTAAAGCCCAGGGTATATCTTTAACTTTTCTAATTGACACAAATTATTCAACTAAATGGAAATATACACAAAAACAGAATAATAACATCATAGATTATTACTAGAAATCATACAGTAAGGCCCCTCTCTGACATTTAATGGATAAAAAATAATGTCATTAACATTAAAAATATGAATGAATCCAAGTTAACATATATATTCTGTTTTTTAACTTAGCAGATTAAAATCATAGGTAATGATTTTCTCAGTTGTAAATTGCTATTACTGATTAGAATTTGTAACATGTTTTAAGATATTTCTAAAACTTTATACACATTAAATCTATTTCAAAAGTTCAACAAACTAGTATTTATTCATTTTAAATTTAAAAATAAAATAAAATTTAAATAGGCTTCCTCCAAATTTGCTTTGTGTGTGTGTGTGTTCTTAAAGAAATTTGATAGCTCAAATAATTGACTTGTTTGCCTCACTCCATAGATAGATATTTAATGGTTTCAAAGTTTTAACTTGTTTTAAATAGGAATTTTTATCTTTACTCTTACCTAGTAAAGTTTTATGTTCTCATATTCCTCCTTCCTGTACTCTACTTTTGTATCTTCTTCAACTTAATTTGTTAATAATTACATAAACTTTCTTCCATGGTGTATCTTGAGAGAGAGAGAAGTTTGTATGTGCATAACTTTACTTGTAGCTGGTGTCATCTCTTTTTAGATTGGGTAGCAAATATCTATAAATCTACATGCTGAATGATTGAATTGTCTTACAGCCTCATTTTCCTCTGATTTCCTTTTTCAGACTTCAAGGCATTTCAAATATTTCTGTTCTTTCCTATCCCTTTAATGTTACTTTAAGTTTCTGCCTGACATGACTTTTCTTTATCCCAATATGACATCCCAACACATTGCTTTAAGAAGACACAATTTTCTCTGAGATGGTACAATTGAGAGTCTCTATCTTATAGGCCCCTCTTCAACAAAAGCAGGTCATTTGGTCAGAAATAAAGGATAATAGAAGCCAGTTCTGGGAGAGGTTAAAGATGAAAATATTCAAAGAACATTCAGCAGTTGTGCATGGTAAGAATTATAAAAACCTTGACCTATAACCGTGAGAATATACAACATAAATCATTGTTGAAAGATGTAGACCCTTGTTCCATTTCTAGCAATTTTTGCCTCTCACATAGTAGGTCATCAGTAAGTATTTGCTGAATGAATAAGTGACGGAGAATGAATCAGAGATTTAAACACTGAAAGAAGGAATCAATCATCCCTACATCATTTTTTTCAAGAAAAATCTACATTGTTTCATCACACTGTTCTCATATCTAATCTTAATTTTAAAAAATACATTTTTAGAGTCTCCCAACCCATTACATTTGTCGGTCAGAAGCTGTTTTCACTTGCACTCTTTACACCGGCTTCATATAAGCCTTTTCTGATTAAAGAAGGACAAAGCAAGTTGGCATCATTAACATGAACTGTTCTCTCTAAGTACATATGTTGCTTTTCATGACAGATGGGAGCATTGGCTGGTTACACAGACTGCAAAGACTGAGGATTACAGGGCAAAAGGGATGCTAAAATAATAAAAGGCCAGCTCTGGTATTGTAATCAAGTGTGGTAGGAGTTTCTTCATCCTCACTTGTTGCTGACCCCTAGACAAGGCAATTGTGGGGGGCTTTGTGTCAAATTTGACCAGCGTACATTATAAGCAGCCTATAGCGGTGGGCTTAGCCTTATTTGTCTAAGACCTTAAAGTTACCCTTTTTAGTTAAGTATTTTATTCTGGCATTTTGGAAAGATATATGATGCCAAACAGAATATTTATAACAAACCTTTTAAGGTTTATTCTCATCTATTTTTGCCCTCAAAGGTCATTTCATAAAAGAGATCAAAAGGCAGCTTCTTCCAGGCCAGCTCAGTGGGTGGCCAGAAACCGATTAAGTACAAACAGAGCCCGGAAGAAGTACGAATCTGTAGGACTTGTTTTACACAGTTCCATAATATATTGTCTCGATAACTGGGTCACATAATTACATATATAAAGTAGTTTAATTATAACTGATATAATAAAAAAGCATTAAAAATTATCTTGAAACAAGCTTACCAAATGGGCTTTCCGTAAATATCTAAATCCTTTGCTGGTGGTAACTTGTTTATGCAGTAATTTCCAAATCTTCAGGAAACCCTGACTTCATTTGGTACTTAAACTCTATCCAAAAACGTAGATTCTAACTTTCCAATTGCCAATGTTCTACTCTCGGGATAATAAATTTTTCAGATTATATATAATCTGAGTTATCATTTTCAGACCAACATTAGTTAAGTAGCTAAAAGTTTGGATTTGAAATATGTATTCCCTGAATTTGTTTTTTATAGCTTATTTCTTGTGTAGGTCCATTCACTTGTGACTGTTGTGTGTACGCCTCTATGCTAGGCCCAGTGGTACACAAAGATGAAAAGGACATGGTAATCAACTTCAAGGAGGTGAAATCCAAAAGAAGAATCACACATACTTTTTAAAAAGTAAAATATCCCTTGCAGTATGAAGAGAGCTAAACAGTGGTACTTAAAATTACAGTGATAGCTCAGAGGACGTGAGCAATTTCTATCAAGAGGTGCAGAGAAGGCTGAAATTAACAAGCTGCAGAAGTTTGGCAAGAGAATGGCAGAGTTTAAGAAGGTGGAAAATGAAAGCGAACAAAGAGATTTTTCTTTTCAATTTTAAAAATTAAAAAATAAATAAAAAGAAGGAGGAAAATGAAAAAAATTGAAGTCAAAGATAACAGTATGTGTACAGGTAAAATAGGGAACAAAAAGTAGTGGGTATAGATAGATTGAGAATATGACAAAGGGAACAAAAAAGATGAGGATAAACAAAGAGGAGTCAGATCCTAGACAACTCTCACTGTTTATACAGAGCCATCAAAATGTGTAAGAAAAGAGTTGATAAGAGTCAACTAAACAAAAATAGCTGGGAATGTATTGGAGAATAATTGGAAATAAATATGAGACTGAGAGAATGAGTATGAATACTTCAGTGTTTTAGGAGCGAGATGATGAGGATATTAACTGAGAGCAAAGGAAGAGCCAGAAGCAGATTTCAATGGAATGGGGATGAAGAAGCAAAAGGAATTAACAAGTTCATACCAGTCAATAGCGGTTGAGTGTGATCTCCAGGTTGGGTGAATGGATGGGTTTTAGTGCCAATAACCTCTGCTGGAAATACAGAAGGAGAGGGAGACAAAGAAACAGAACACTGCTAGAATTAGCTTCATTGGGCAAAATGATGCATTATGTCACTTAAAGACTGACAGAATTGAGTTCAGTTCAGTTCAGTCGCTCAGTCATGTCCGACTCTTTGCAACCCTATGAATGGCAACATGCCAGGCTTCCCTGTCCATCACCAACTCCCAGAGTCCACTCAAACCCATGTCCATTGAGTCAGTGATGCCATCCAACCATCTCATCCTCTGTCGTCCCCTTCTTTTCCTGCCCTCAATCTTTCCCAGCATCGGGGTCTTTTCAAAGGAGTCAGCTCTTTGCATCAGGTGGCAAAAGTATTGGAGTTTCAGCTTCAGCATCAGTCCTTCCAATGAACACCCAGGACTGATCTCCTTTAGGATGGACTGGTCAGATCTACTTGCAGTCCAAGGGACCCACAAGAGTCTTTTCCAACACCACAGTTCAAAAACATCAATTCTTCGATGCTCATCTTTCTTTATAGTCCAACTCTCACATCCATACATGACCACTGGAAAAACCACAGCCTTGACTAGATGGACCTCTGTTGGCAAAGTAATATCTCTGCTTTATAATATGCTGTCTAGGTTGGTCGTAACTTTCCTTCCAAGGAGTAAGCGTCTTTTAATTTCATGGCTGCAGTCACCATCTGCAGTGATTTTGGAGCCCAGAAAAATAAAGTCAGCCACTGTTTCTGCATCTGTTTGCCATGAAGTGATGTGACCGGATGCCATGATCTTAGTTTCCTGAATGTTGAGCTTTAAGCCAACTTTTTCACTCTCCTCTTTCCTTTCATCAAGAGGCTCTTTAGTTCTTCTTCACTTTCTGCCATAAGGGTGGTGTTATCTGCATATCTGAGATTATTGATATTTCTCCCAGCAATCTTGATTCCAGCTTGTGCTTCTTCTAGCCCAGCGTTTCTCATGATGTATTCTGCATATAAGCTAAATAAGCAGAGTGACAATATACAGCCTTGATGTACTCCTTTTCCTATTTGGAGCCAGTCTGTTGTCCCATGTCCAGTTCTAACTCTTGCTTCCTGACCTGCATACAGGTTTCTCAAGAGGCAGGTCAGGTAGTCTGGTATGCCCATCTCTTATTATCGGATATAATTAAAAATACATATTGCATATGGAGGGGTGAAACAGAAAAATACACATATGATCCAAGGACATAGGAGGGTAGAAATCCACAGATAAGTGTAGCAAAATAATCTCCTCCAAAGAGGTCCATGGCTGCACCCCAAGAACCTCTGAATATGCTACTTTACTGACAAAAGATATTTTACTAATGTGATTGGGGTTAAGGACACTGAGATGGGGGGATCCAAGGTGGAATCAATCACATAGGTCTTTAGAAATGGAAGAGGAAAGCAGGGGAGTGGATCAGAGAGATGAGAAGTAAGAAGGACTCCACTTGCCATTGCAACTTTGAAGATGGAGGAAAGGATGCTACTAGCCAAGGAATGCAGATGGCCTCTGAGAGCTGGGAATACTCCTCAGTGGACAGCCTGCAAGGGAACTGCTATCTGAGACCTATATCCATACAAAACTGAATTATACCAACAACCTGAATAAACAGGTAGCAGATTCTCCCCAGAGCCTCCAGAAAGGGACTGCTAATACTTGATTTTAATCTGGAGGGATTCATAACATATTTATGACCAAAGAACTTCAGAATAATAAATTGCATTTTTATAATGCACTGAGGTTGCAGGAATTTTGTCAGAGCAGTAATGAAAATCAATACACTAAGTTAGAACATAGGAGAAGGGGGATTATAGGAAGGGCTGATGTGAGGTAGTAAAATTCTGAGTCACAAAGCAAAATTATAAAACCATTTTCTTCTTCATTGTCAATAGCAAAATATAAAATGTTTCCATGTACTTAGGTGCCTAGTACCTAAGATAAGCCTGTTTGCAGAGCAGGGCTGAACACACAGACGTGGAGAATGGACACATGGACACAGGGAGAAGGGGAGGGTGAGATGAATTGGGAGAGTAGAATTGACATATATACACGACCTTCCATAAAACAGATAGCTAGAGGGTACCTGCTGTTTAGCATAGGGAGCTCAGTGCTCTGTGGTAACCTAAATGGGTGGGATGGAGGAAGCAGGGTGGGAGGGAGCTTCAAGAGGGAGGGAATATATGTCTACATACAGCAGATTCACTTAGTTGTACAGTAACATTGTGAAGCAATTATACTCCAATTGAAAAAAAAAATGAGGGGCTTCCCTGGTGGCTCAGTGGTAAACAATCCACCTGCCAATGCAGGGGACATAGCTTCGATTGCTGATCCGGAAAAGATCCCACAGGCTGCAGGACAGCTAAGTCCCTACACCACAACTACTGAGTCAGCACCCTAGAGTCTGTGATCTGCAACTGCTGAAGTTCGCATGCCTAGAGCCCGTGATCTGCAGCAAGAGGAACCACTGCAATGAAAGGCCTTCACACTGCAACTAGAGTAGCCCCCACTTGCTGCAACTAGAGAAAGCCCACGTGCAGCAACAAAGACGCAGCATGGCCATAAACAAATAAACAAAATTTTTTTAAAAATTAGGGAGTAACTAGTTTTGTCTTCCTAATACACTTTACTTAATATCACTTGGAAAACTTTGTTAATATAAAATATTGGAATAATATAGTACTGATCATAAATATTTTATGTGCATCCACCTCATTACCAATAGACAGAGTTATCAAACAAAAATATGTACAAAATAGGATAAAATTTAGTGTATTGTTGGGAGCCTTTTGCTTGCAAGTAAAAGAAAGCAACTAGAAGCAACAACCTAAAAGATAATTTACCGTAAGACTTTGAGGGGGGCTCAATATTCTTGCCTGGAGAATCTCATGGACAGAGGAGCCTGGTGGGCCACAGTCCACAGGATCACAAAGAGTCAGACACGACTGAGCACACATGCACACAGAGATTCAAGGACAGGAATGCAGCTCCGCCTTGGGACCAAGTGGACACAAAACCAAATATGGTCAGCACATTCCCTAAGTGTTTCCTAACCACAGTCTTGCCCAGCATCTGCGCCACCCTGCTCTCTCACTATTGACTGCCTTCCTTTGTTCTTGGTCCATGAGGCAGCACAAGGTCATCAAGTACACCAAGTTTTAATCTAATTAGATGTTCCTGAAGAGAGACTGACTTGCTTCTCTCTGCCCCTAGTCCAAACCAAAGGAAAGAGATTCACTGGGCCCAGGTTAGGTCAGGGCCCAATCACCTGTGGCCAAGAGAGAGGTTAACATCAGGTTAAGTAGATCCATGAGCCTGTGAGGAAGGGGAAATTCCCACCTAAGGGAACCCAGTTAATCCCTACCCATCAAAAATAAAGGGTATAAAACAGAAAATTAAAATAGTACAGTAAATTAAAGCCAGTGTTAAAGTTGATACACAATAATGCAAATCAAAAGGTCCTGGTCAGTTGTTAAAAGGGGTGGTTGTACATTTGTCTCTAAGTTTTGTAACAATCAAGCTAAAGTTGGAGACATAATCAGCTGCACAATTCACCACTTCCATGAGAAAAAAAACTGTCCAGTAGTTAAGGGAAAGTGAACCCTCTCAATTTAGTAAATTCTACTTATTTGAATTCGAGAGATATGTTTCCAGACCCATTTGGTCCTCCAAAATGGTTTTTCTGTGTGTGTGATATAATGGACACTATCCTAAAAAGCATTACACAGTACAACTGGAAACTGACTCACAGCTGTTTTTAATGAACTCTTCACTGCAATTAATGTCATAGAATGCTACATTTGCTGACCGGCCACTTGTTTATTGAATGACTGTAAGAAATAGGTTTATCTATTAATTCTAATTATTGCTTTTTTTTTAATAAAGTAAAAAATTCTTTTTTTATTTGTTTTGACCATGCCATGCAACATGCGGGATCTTAGTTTCCCAGCCAGGGATTGAACTCACATCCCCTGAAGTGGAAGCATGGAGTCTCAACCACCTGATCAGCAAGCAAGTCCCTGACATAAAAAAATTCTTAAAGTCCAATTAATCTCCTGTTAATATTAATTTGGAATGCTGAAAATACCAATTTCATTCTAAGGTGAAATCTCATTGTATTAATTTGATTTGTATGAAAGCCAATGGTATGCTGCTCAATGTTTCAGTTCAGTTCAGTTCAGTTGCTCAGTCGTGTCCGACTCTTTGCGACCCCATGAATTGCAGCACGCCAGGCCTCCCTGTCCATCACCAACTCCTGGAGTTCACTCAGACTCACATCCATCGAATCAGTGATGCCATCCAGCCATCTCATCCTCTGTCGTCCCCTTCTCCTCCTGCCCCCAATCCCTCCCAGCATCAGAGTCTTTTCCAATGAGTCAACTCTTCACATGAGGTGGCCAAAGTACTGGCGTTTCAGCATTAGCATCATTCCTTCCAAAGAACACCCAGGGCTGATCTCCTTTAGAATGGGCTGGTTGGATCTCCTTGCAGTCCAAGGGACTCTCAAGAGTCTTCTCCAACACCACAGTTCAAAAGCATCAATTCTTCAGCGTTCAGCTTTCTTCACAGTCCAACTCTCACATCCATACATGACCACTGGAAAAACCATAGCCTTGACTAGACTACATTTAAAACATTTAAAATATTTTCTGAGATGCCAGAGTCTTAAATTTCTCAAGAATAATAAACTAAAGACAGTGGGATAAAATGTGAAGATGATATATTTTTAAGAGATATATAAAATTGGCTGATAAAACAACTCTATAAAGTATTCAAAGAATATCAATAAATTAAGGCTTGTTACATGTATTACTACACCATAAAGCAGTACACAGAGTTGTGGAAATTTGGCATATGGTCATACATCCAAAAGCAAGAGGAAATAATGCTTTCCAGAACCAAGAATGGGAAGATAAAACTCAAACACATGGGGGATTTTCTGAAAACTAGGTATGTAGCTGATCAGAAATTTGAAATATTGTGTTCCCTGAAGGAAATAATATTTTGCACAGGTAGAAGCAGCTAATTTCCAAAGAATTATATTCACTTGCAATTTTGATAAAGTTTGATGAAGTAGAAATATGATAAATAAGAGTGAGGGGAACCTAATGGCTGGTACAGAAATGAAAACATGGTTGTCGCCAGAGAGGCTGAGCAGCATTTCTCAGATATTTAGAGACATCGTTAAGAAATGCTTGATGAATTTCCTCTCTCCATTTTATTATTTATGATCAAAAGACAAGGCATCAATGCAAAATGGGCTATGTATGGAAAGAAGAGATTGTGATAGAAGAGGGTTTTGTATAAAAATTTCAGTTGCTAGAGACCTCATCACAGCAACTACTTTGTAGTGACCTCATTTCTCCTATGTTTCACCCATTTTATGAAATAGAAAGTAATTCATACTAGTTAGAATATGCATCGGAGAAGGCAATGGCACCCCACTCCAGGACTCTTGCTTGGAAAATCCCATGGGCGGAGGAGCCTGGTGGGCTGCAGTCCGTAGGGTCGCAAAGAGTCGGACACGACTGAGTGACTTCACTTTCACTTCTCACTTTCATGCATTGGAGAAGGAAATGGCAACCCACTCCAGTGTTCTTGCCTGGAGAATCCCAGGGACGGGGGAGCCTGGTGGGCTGCTGTCTCTGGGGTAACACAGAGTCAGACACGACTGAAGCGACTTAGCAACAGCAGCAGCAGAATATGTATAGCATCACAAGTAAGAGTGAACATTGTGTCCAAAACCCAACTCTGTCTTTTGCCAGTTGTACAAACTCAAGCAAGACATTGAAACTTTTTATGGATAAACTGTGATAAATTAACTCATAGGATTGTAGTAAAATTTTAATAAATTAATATGTGCAAATATATAGGAACAATATGTAATAAATGTCAGTGATCATTGTGAGCACCATCATTATCAATATATTATTATTGTAAAAAGAAGATTGCAAGATCACATATACAAACTTCCTAAAATGTTGAGAACAGGTAAGCTAAAAACATTCTAAAACTGAAGCCTTTGGTGATTGTGTAGATCATCTCCAGATTGAAATTGTCTGCTGTGTTAGGAACTATCTATCAAAACAACGGGTTGGTGGAGTGACCCCACAAGACAGAGAAAGAAGATAGAATCTTACAGCTGGACCTAATAGCCCAGGCTCCTGGCACTGCTCCCACTTCTTAACCTTCTTTGACCTGATGGAAAAAGGATCTGGGCAAGCTGCCCCCGTAGCTTTGGGGAAACTACCCCGAGATGGAACAGTTTAATTGAGAATTCCAAAACTTCCTAAAATTCCACAGCGGGATCACGTCATCCTTACCCAAAGAGCATAGAGCTGTTTTCCACCACCCAACAGATATTTACTCCATCACTGCGATCCAAGCAATGGGGCTTAAGCTGCTCTTTCTTTCCTTTTTTCAAAGGAAAAGCAATGAAGTTATTTAAAGAGTCATAACTTCTTTATTTTTTAAGTTCTGTGTGGGACAAGACTAACCTAAAGGGAAAAAAGGCTGATAGACTTATAAAACCAAAAGTCTATTCACATCCAAAAATAGTGTGGGTTTTGTGTATATGTGTACGTGTATGTGATGTATGTATATGAAGGTTGTGTTTGTATGTATGTGTGTAAGTGGCGTGTATGTGCACCCACATATGTAAGAAGATATCTGTGGACAGACGCCTGGATCAATGTCTATAGAGAATAATAAGGCAGCACCCATGGTACATTTCAGTGTGTGCTTGCAAATTCACAGATGTTTGGGGGAAAGGGTGGGAAAAAATGACTTATCAGAGTTCCCAGAGAAATTTTGCTGGAGGAATGGATCTGAACCATAATAAAGGCTTAAAGAATATGATTAACTTTCAGCTTAAGAATAATCCTGGAAAGTGATTTAAAGCATTTTGAAAAAAAAGTTATTAGATAAGTTAAATAGCATAAGAAGAAAATCATATCATTAAAAAAAAGAAAAACCCAGAGAAGCACACCTGGATATGAAAAGCTGAATTGAGTGAGACAATGTACTATTTAAGAAACTAACAAGATAATACTAATAGTAAAGACAATCTTATTAACAAGTTATTTACCACAGATCAAGAGTACTAGTCAATGGGATAAACATGGGCTCATATTCTCTTGGCTAGACTAGAATGGAGGAAAAACATCAGAAGGAAATTTAACCAATTGACCAATGTCATGTATAATTAACCAATGTTCTATATTTCTTAGTATGGCTAAATATAATTGCCCAAAGGGGACATCATTTTTTCCTTTAAATTATATTATTGCATTATTTTTTTTTAAATGCATTAAATATCCTTGCCCCCAAATATCAGGGCTTTTGTTTAAAGTAAATTATATAGGCTGCTGGATTTAAAAGTAAGTTTTAAATCCATCCTCCAGTTGTGCAGTTTTGATACGCTCAGTCTTGTGAACAGGTTGTCACCTGGCTGGTTTGTTTATAGGAGCAGATCAAACACACTTCCTTATTTATCAGAGAAACGACAGTGCATACCACTTAAATAACTGTACTCAAATAGCATCCTAATAGCTCATCAACAAACAGGATCCACGTGGTCTGATGAACAGTACCACTGTTATCTGGGTCAAAATTGAGCTTCCACTGGGATAAACAAGTAGAAAAGTACATTAAGCCCATTTTAGTTACAAGTGGTTCCTTGAATATTTTACTAGCAAAACTGCCACCTGCCTTGAAACTTGAGTTTTATGACTTCACTTCTAGGTATATTCATTTAAGCACCTTGTGACCTGAATCCTTGGAGAGCTGGGACCATGTGCCACTGATGATAGTAATTAAAGGAAACAAAATATGCTGCTCATTATCAGACTATATGAAAGATATTTTTAAATTATATGTTTTCTTCCTATGTTTCCAAAATAGTTCTACAATTTTTTTTATTGACAAGTCACACATATTCATATGATGTATAAATGTTTTAACTTTAAAATAGGGAAATATATCTTAAATTACAGAAAAAAATTAAGAAAGAAAGGAAAACATCCAGACAATACTATTATACTGTACTATTTATTATTATTTCATAAGTACTAATAATCTATTCAGCAAAATCCTAGACAGTTGCAATTTAAGACTACTAAATATATCTGTGCCTTTATTCTACCTAAGGAGAGTGGAAAATATTCTGCCACCCAATATCAATATAGACCCTATGTAAACTTTTTTATATTGTGTTATGGTCTCAATTTGAAATATTTATCAATATAACTGTGGTTTTCAAGCTCCTTGAAGTCCCACTCATTTTGCACATGTTTGAGTATACCAGTGGGCACTCAAACAATACTTCAGAAATTTAACTGAAATTAAACAAACAGCCCAGGTTTGTGGCTTCACTTTATTCATTTGTTTTCTTGTCCACTCATCAGGTGCTGTGTCAGGTGTTATGCTAAGCCCTGCACATACTACAGTAAACAGTCTAATATAATCTAACAAAAGAAACCAAAGGAATGACTATAGCTGTTGACTAAACAATTCACTGAAATCAAAAATGTAACAGTGAACCTAAATAACTTGACAAGATATCATGGTAGCACTAGCCACAAAAATATGTTGTGTCTTCCTCAACCACATTTACTGCTCTATACTTGGCTTCTACTCATCCACAGTCTATACTTCTGGATTGATTTCTCCTTGGCACAGAGAGACTTTAACACTGATTCCTCTGCCCACCCCTGTCTAGTTTCTCTTATAACCAAAGATGTACAGTTTCAGGTATCTGTCAGGAATTAAGGTGGCAATTTGTGACCTAGAAAAACTCAAGGGTCACTGGACTGTGCTCTTTTCAATAACTATTGCCAGGGAATTCCCTGGCAGATCACTGGTTGAGACGCTGTGCTTCCACTGCAGCGGGCATAGGTTTGACCTGGTCATTGCAACTGAAAACTACAACAACAGATAGAAAAAAACAAAACAACAACTCTTTTGTTGTATTATGGCACTAATTGGAAATTACATAGATGATAGATAGATAAATAGATAAATCGATAGATTAGACACAGACATAAAATTCATGGTGATAGGTCTCAGCTTCAAAAAAGGAAAGTCTGCTTTTTAAGGAACCAGATCACATTGTGTTTTTCAGTGTCATAACATCAGGAGCCCAGAAAAAGAAAAAGAACAGTGGGAGTAAAGCACATTGGACATGCCAATAAATGAATGATAAATTATTAAAGCATGATTGGAAATATTGCCATTTTTCATAGCTGTCACTTTAAGTATAAAAGCATCAGCACATTAAACTAGTTACTGCTTTTTCATAATTGAGACTTTAGCTCCTAGCTGTGCCCTGCAGCTTTTCATTAATCACTGGGACTGAAGTTCAAGCTCAGTGACAGCTTAGAAGGCATTAAATGGGCAAAGTATTTTCCAGGTACAGCTAGGAAAGGCCTTTTAGTCGTATAATCCATAGCTAATTGTTTTTCAAAGTCTCTAAACACAATCTACTCCTGGCGTTTCCTAGTGACAGAATTAGCTGCAAACTGGTTTTCTTTTTATCTTCCCAGGCTTTCTCTCATGAAAATCTATTGAGAGACCTATTGTTAGCTGCATAAAACAGGTGCAGAATGACTGTGATATGTAAAACTGTAACTGATACTTAACCAAGAAAACATTTATTAGATTGCCTCTGAAACAATACTTCCTGAATACTTATTCTAATCACACCATTTAATTTGTCATAAAAGAAACAAGATGGCATGAAACTTTGCACACAGGCCGAGTTCACTTTTCTAATGGGAAAAAAAAGACCCCATTGGATTATTTTGCAACTGAATCTTCACCCAACATGAAGTAAGACTGTGGCTTCCCACATTTATACTTAAACTCCAAGATTCCCAGCATTAAATCCCTCTGTTGCTTTGGTCCACCAATTTTTTTTTTCCTTTTCTACAAAGTGTTGTACATCAAGTTTTAATGGATGTGCCAAAACATTCTTTCTTTTGTGTAACAAATTATCAAGAGCATTGAGGTTCATTAATTATGTCATCTAATTGGATTGAGGCAGGTGCAAAATACCTCAGATGAAGTGGTCACTGGCAGGAAGGCCTAAGTGCAAGTTTTTCTATTAGAAACCAGCATGTCTCCAGACTCTTGGAATTACTTTGTACTTATTGATTAATGGCCATAATTTATTACAGTGCAGAAGATCTTGCATTGAGTTAAATGTGTGATTAATCAATTTTCCATCAAATTATGAACAGCCGACCAGTTGCCAGAAAGAAAATACCAAGTGCATTTTCCCATGGTGTAAATATATCAGGACTTCAGCTAATAACTGTCTATCACTTGCTTAATATTCCCTGTCACACTGATAAATGTCATCTCCACAAATGGGCCACAGGTAGTATGATGGAAAGACCACCAAACATGCTTTATAGCTCCCCTTCTTATAGAATGAAAAACTCTTTGAATCCGTCTCCAAACAATTTATTAATGCAAAATTCATTTCTGCCTTCAGCTTGAAATATATCATTGTTAAGTCAACAATATTACATTAAACTGATAACTGATATTGAGGAAAGAAAACCTTAGGCAAAAGAGAGATGAATTTGGGGCTTCCTGTGCACAGGAGCTCATTTTTATTTTCCATCAAAAATTCAGACATCTGACTAATTGTTGTCAGTTCTAATCTGTTTTTAAAGCACAGCACGTCTGAGAAGTAGGAACACTAAAGAGACCTACTGACTGAAGAGAAGAACACATTTTGTTCCAAAGGTTAATTTCTCTGGTGAAATAACAGGTTTTATGAGGACCCACTACATGAGTTGTCTCTTTTGGGCAAGGGCACTTTAGTTTATAACTATGTTAGGTAGATGCTACCACCTGAGTTAGTGTTAGTTGCTCAGTCATGTCCGACTTTTTGCGACCCATGGACTGTAACCATCCAGGCTCCTCAGCCCATGGAATTCTCCAGACAAGGGCACTGAAGTGGGTAAGTCATCCCCTTTTCCAGAGATGCTATCTCTTAAAAAAGTACAAAAAACATATGAAAGTAGTGAGATAACCTAATGACATTTTAGGAAAATGAACTTGTATTAAAACCTACTGTAGAAATAAAAAACAAACAAACAAACAAACAAAAACTTACTGTAGAAATAAAAACTGATAGTATATGTAATGATTTAGCTGCAAAAAGTAAATGCAAGCATGGCAGTGATAAGTCACTGAGCCATCCCAATCCAGAAGTACTAGTAACAATACACACAACAAGTATATATATTTTAAAAAAGCTGAAGTAATACTTGGGCACTATAGGAAGGGTCTAAAAATGCTAGAGCAGAAGGATCTTAAACATGATCATTCTTCCTGAAGCAGGAAGGTAAATGAGCCCCGGGCGTGAGCTTGCTGTGTGGGTCTCAGTCAGTAAGACACAAGATCTCTCTTGGTGATTCTGCACACCCCCAATACCATGGGGTGGGGCTCTTCACATTAAATCATTCCCTCTTGCTCTTCCAAGACATGAACACTTGGCCAGATTCCCTGGCCAAAGTACACTCAGTGGCACACCTGTAAGTTGCATCCTGACATTCTTGAAGCTACAGAGATAGAATTGATTCTACTCTACCTTATCTAAGATGTGAAATGTTTTTTGTCTCAAGCCCTTCTCTTCAATGGGACTTCCCAGGTGGCACTAGTGGTAACGAATTTGTTCCCTAGTGCAAGATTCAAGAGATGTGGCTTTGATCCCTGGGTTGGGAAAATCCCCTGGAGTAGGAAATGGCAACCCACTCTAGTTTCCCCCCTGGGAAATCCCATGGACAGAGGAGCCTTGCGGGCTATAGTCCATGGGGTTGCAAAGAGTCAGACACATCTGAGCACACACACACCCCTCAGATACAGTGCAACTTCCCTTATCTTCAAGATATTAGGTGGTACTGTAGTAATAAGAGGCCACCTGGTATAGAGCTTTGTAGACCAGTTTTGCCATTGTCAGAGTCTCTTGGGCTGCATAGATCATGATGCCTCCAAACCCTTTCTTCTACAAGAGTGGTCACAACCTCATATCAAATTTAAATTCCTTAGTTTTTGTTTTGGTTTTTTTTTAATTGGATGACTAGCCCCACCCTCAACAAATAACTGGCATGGAACATGGCAAGAAACATGTCTGCTACACCCTTGAAACCTCTCTTTTCTACAAGAAAGCTCTCCTTCTCCTCTGTATCTTTGAGTTTCTGTTAAATGCATGTGATGGGGGCTGATTCCCTTGCTATCAAGATTCCCTAATTTCTAAACTACATATGCATGTGGAATAGGAAGTAAAAGCTATATCAAAAAGCTCTATCTAGCACCATTCCCATTCATATATTCACTGTATAATTTGGCAAACATAGTCACGGAAATAGTTCCCCAGTCCTCTTTTTAATGCCACGCATGGGATTCATTTTAGCTGGTTCTTTATTCCCAATTTTCTCCTCCTATGTTGTATAGAATTTTTAAGTATGTCTGTGTTGGATGTTTTACGCTAGGTATTAAAATTCTGTAATTCCTTAAGCTCAAGTCGCAATCATTTTAACACCTATTAAATCTCTCCAGCTAGAAGGGATCAAACTTCCCCCTGGAAGAAGGGGGATTAGGGCTTTCCACGTGCCTTGCAAAAGCGTTATATTACTTGATCTTTTCTTAGTCCTGTGGAATTTTCAAGTTGAACCTTACTCTGACATTTATCTGAATATTTTTCTTTTGTCACACCATATTTTAAGATAGACTTCAAACCTGTCACAGAAAAGGAAGTTTCTGCTGCAGAGAGGGGAGAGAGAATAAAGAACCATATGACTGTGGTGGAGAAATTGGAACCCCTGTGTGTTGCTGGTGGGAATGTCAGATGGTGCAGCTGCTGTGGAAAATTGTCTGGTGTTTTCTCAAAAAATTAAACACAGAATTACCACTTCTGGTAATTCCTCTTTTGGGTATATATCCAAAAGAATTGAAAGTAGAGACCCAGATATTTGTACAGCCATGTTCATGACAGCATTATTCACATTAACTAAAAGGTGGAAATAACCCTGATGGGCAATTATTACTGGTGTTAATGGATTGAATGTTTGTGTCCCCCCAGAATTCATATGTTGAAACACTACCCTCAGTGTAATGGTACCAAGAGATGGGGCATTTCAGTGGTAATTAGAATTACATGAAGTCATGAAGGTGGAACCCTCATGAATGAGATAGTGAATGTTTTGTATCTGGGACTCCTAAAGGGAGTCTTGAGAAAACTAACTCCCTCTCTGCCCTTATGCCACATGAGGACATAGTGAGAAGATGCTGGCCTATGAAATGGGGAGCAGGCTCTCACCAGACACTGAATCTGTTGGTCCCTGACCTTGGACTTTTTGCAGTCTAATTTGCTATTTAGTCACTAAGTCAGGCTTCCTGATAGCTCAGTTGGTAAAGAATCCACCTGCAATGCAGGAGACCCCAGTTCGATTCCTTGGTTGGGAAGATCTGTAGGAGAAGGGATAGGCTACCCACTCCCATATTCTTGGGCTTCTCTTGTGGCTCAGCTGGTAAAGAATCCACGTGCAATGCCCAGGGAGACATGAGTTCAATCCCTGGATTGGGAAGATCCCCTGAAGAGGGAAAGGTTACCCATTTCAGTATTCTGGCCTGGAGAATCCCATGGACTGTATAGTCTGTGGGGTCACAAACAGACTGAGAGACTTTCACTTTCACTTTCAATCACTAAGTCATGTTTAACTCTTTGAAACCCCATGGACTATAGCCCCCACCAGGTTCTTCTATCCATGGGATTTTCCAGGCAAGAATACTGAAGTGGGTTGCCATTTTCTTCTCCAGGGGATCTTCCTGGCCTAGGGATTGAACCCACATCTTCTTCATTGGAAGGCAATTCTTTACCACCATGCCATTGGGGAAGCTCACAATCTCAGTTACTGAGAA
>NW_011494956.1:2605547-2620261 GCF_000754665.1 Bison bison bison
TTCTTGTTGTTTAGAAGCCACCTGGTCAATCGTATTTTGTAGTAGCAGCCTGAAGTGACCAAGATAACTTGCTTCCAAATGATAGTGGCAATGTTGGAACAAAGGTCAAGGATTGTTGCCAGATCTTTCAATTTTTCAATAAAGGTCAAAAACCACAGATATTTCTGAGAAAATTTCCAATGTTGGAAAATAATGCAAAAAAAAAAAAAAAACCACAAAACACAGAACACCACACCTTTAAAATATTGTGCATTTTTAGCCTGGTGACAAATTCAGCCTTTGAGTTATCAGTTCTTCTCTTCTGCTTCAGTGGATCAAGCCAAATTCTCCACCATTATTATTTCTTTCCTAGCGCATACTGGTTAGAAATCCTCTCTCCCATCTCTGAATTCACAGACACATTGCTTGTATCTGTTCATACACTTACCAGACATCACCTTTCTTTAAAGTATGTGCAATTGTGTGTATATTTATGACTACTTTAATCCTTTTTCAAAACTGAATACAATTATTCATCCTATGCATAGTACAGTATCTTCTATCCATTATCTGCTAAATCAACACTTGCTATATGTATGAATGGGTGAATTGATGAAGGTAAGCTAAAGGAGGTGATGACCTCAAAGAACAGTCTGCATTACTCTAGAAGTACATTTCCAAAGTTCAAATTAACTTGCAATGATAAGCTGTACATTTATTTGTATGCAAAGTTATGGCTTTTTAAAAAAATCTTTGTAGCTCTCTCTCTTCCATGTACTAAGTGCTAAGATATATTAACTCTTTTAGTCCTAATTCATTATAGCATGTGTGCTCAGCTATGTCTGACTCTTTGCAACCCCATGAACTGTAGTCCACCAGGTTCCTCTGTCCGTGGAATTTCCCAGGCAAGAATACTAAAGTGGTTTGCCATTTCCTTCTCCAGGGGATCTTCCTGACTCAGGGATCGAACACTCACCTGCTGTGTCTTCTGAATTACCAGGCAAATTCCTTATGACTGTGCCACCTGGGAAGCCCCTAATTCATTATTAAGTGCCTCAAATTCTACATTTTCATTAATTTGATCCTCATACAAATGTTCTGATGTAGGCACTGTTATTGCTCCTAATTACAAATGAAGAAACTAAGAGGTAAACTCTTGCCTGCAATCACACAGAGAGTAGATGGCAGCACCAGAACTGGATCCTAGGTGGAGGCCTCCACACCACATCATGCTTTTTCCAGTAACATTCCTGGAAGGAAACTTCTGACAAGGACTGCCTCTCAGCCTGGAAAATGGGGAGGGTTATGAGGATAAAGACTTCAATGACTATCACTCTTTTCAACTAAAATGTTTCTGTCTTTTGCTCTTATTTCTATTTTTATTTTCTTCTGTTCTTTTAACAGAAAAGAGATACAAGTCAAATCATGGTTGGAGGGAAAAAATAGGTGATCACCAATCCAAGAGTTCAGCAAAAATCAAGGAAAACATTCTGTGAAAATCAATTAGCTATATCAGGAATTTACAGTGGAGTACTGTATTTCTTACTAATAGTTATAAATTATATATAAATCTTTTATATGTGTAAAGTCTACAATAAATATATGTGCACACACACACACACATACATGGGCTTCCCTGGTGGGCTTAACAGTAAAGAATCCACTTGCAATTAAGGAGATGTGGGTTCTATCCCTAGGTCAGGAAGATCCCCTAGAGGAAGGCATGGCAACCTGCTCCAGCATTCTTGTCTGGAGAATCCCATGAACAGAGGAGCCTGGCGGGCTACCACCCACGGGGTCACAAAGAGTTGGACATGACTTAGCAACTGAGCAGTAGCCAAGGTAGCAGAAGCAGCATATACCATTGTATTGGAGAAACTGTGGACATAGTTGAGGTCTGGCTAAGGGGAAGCTAATTTGAGGACACATTTACTTTGGCTCAGTAAAAGAGGTTTGCAGTCATTTCCCTGTGTAGCTAAGGTACTGTTAGCTATACACATTTAGGAAAGTCTAATATAAATATTTCAACTATCTACTCAGCTAACTTAGGACAGTGATATAAAAGTACAGGATCAGAGATTGTACTGTGATCTGAATATATCCTGTGGTGCTCAGTGATGAAAATACATGGGTTGTGACCAAGAAACAAAAGCCAGCAGTTAGTCTGTGGAAAATTCCTCAGATTGTCAGGCATGAAAACTATTAGCAGATAATTAAAATATACTTGACATACTGTAAAATCCAAAATTTTCCCTCATCAAGATCACACACAATATTTGAGGGTTTACAATTAGAAATACACCATACTTTAAGAAATAAAAAAAGTACTTGATTTAGAAAGCAATTTTTTTAAATAGGAGTGGGGTGGAGCAACAATCAACAATCTGGAAAGGAAGCCCCTTGCAGCATATTTTCTTTCTCTTTCTTGATGGAAATGGCATATTTAATAAATCTAGAATTCAGCATTTTAACTGCAATTTGGAAATTTTTGGAGTGTTTGAATAAAAAAACTGAAAAATTATAATTACTGATGAGGTTATATGAAGGTTACCTTCTTTTGATCACTTTAAATTTAAGTAAAAAACTGAGAAAAGTCAGATAAAAATAAGTGAAAAATAAGATCAAGGTAAAAAGTTGAGCAACAAAATAATACAAATCAATAGCTACCATTAATAAAACTTCTATCAGGTCATAACAAAAGTGGTAATTCATTCAGAAGAGATGCAATTCAGATAGATACATTTCAACTATATTGAAAATGATTGTCACTGAAAAGAACTGTAGACTGATAAATAGCGACTAGGAAAGCTATAATGTGGGTGATGGTGTATTGGAAAGAACACTGTCCTAGGACTTAATAAACATGGATTTTAGCCCAGTTCACTCTTAACCAGTGGTGACACTGGGCTATTTGTGGTTCCTCGCTGCTAAAAAAGCCACGCAGTTAGGCCAAGAGCCAATCATCTGACTGACTCTCGAGTTCTCTCTCATTCTTTCTCAATCAATCAACACTGATATCTGTCATAAAGAATAAATTAACATTTTACACCTCCAAGGTGCATAATTTCTACAAGTTAATGTTGAATATTTTCTTCAAATATTGCATGGCTAATGCACTGACCAATCTGAATTCTTTTAATACCGACTAGAGCTCTTGCCCTTCAGCAATCTGTCTTCCCCATTCTGTGCCCATGCACCTCAAGCCCCAGAACAGTTTCTGATGTCTCCTGAACTGTGGTGTTGGAGAAGACTCTTGAGAGTCCCTTGCACTGCAAGGAGATCCAACCAGTCCATCCTAAAAGAGATCAGCCCTGGATGTTCTTTGGAAGGTATGATGCTAAAGCTGAAATTCCAGTACTTTGGCCACCTCATGCGAAGAGTTGACTCATTGGAAAAGACTCTGATGCTGGGAGGGATTGCGGGCAGGAGGAGAAGGGGACGACAGAGGATGAGACGGCTGGATGGCATCACTGACTCGATGGACGTGAGTCTGAGTGAACTCCGGGAGTTGGTGATGGACAGGGAGGCCTGGCGTGCTGCGATTCATGGGGTCGCAAAGAGTCGGACACGACTGAGCAACTGAGCTGAACTGAATAGCATGGCCTAGGGCATCCTTCTGTCCTCTGCCTACCAAACTCTGCCTCAGTAATGTCAAATGTTCAAGTTGGGCAAATGGATTGAAATTCAGTGTTCATTTCCCAGACTGTGGTGGCAGTGGTCAAGCATTAGAGAAATAGCATTTCTTATGTATATAATCTAAAACATCGCTTAAGAAGGACTGGCTTGATGTGTTTCAAGCCAGAAGGTACTTAAGCCAAAAAGCCTTTACACATTTTATCCACAACTTGGATGATGAAACAGGGATCCTGTTTATCCATTTTAAGGATGAAATCCTGGAAGGAGGTATTGCTCAACCTTTGGAAAATTTGATTAAAATTCAAGAAAATCTAAATAATTTGGAAAAATAATCAGGAAAAGGTTGAGTTATCTGAGACATACATTGGATAGTACAATTCTAAATTAAATTATTGAAATATCAAGTAAAAGCATATTGTGCATTGTTGTGAATAAATTTTAAGGGTCTAGAGTAGGGCTGCAAATTGAACAAGAAACCGCTATAATTTCAACTTGGCTTTTTTATTTCCCAAAAGTCATTTTGAATCTTGCTGAATTTGTATACATACACACACACACATTAAAAAAAAAAAATACAGTTTAAAATTTTATAATTTTATGCTTGAAATTATAGAATAAATTTGAAACAGTTAAACAGCAACAGTATCACCAGTAGTCATTTTTGTTAAACTTCCCCATGTGTTGAATGTTACTCTAGAGATATATTTGGTTATTGACTGCACAATTAAGAGAAAAAAGATAACTTGGAGACAATTCAAAAGAAAACAGTGACCCTGGTCAAAGAATTAGAATTAGGTGACTATAAAAAGAAATCTTAACAGGAATTAAAATTTTCAAACTGAAAAATAGGATGCCTGAAAAATAACATGGTAAGGATTTTGATATTTATAAAATATGTCTAAGACTCTTTTTGTTGAAACTATGAATAGAAAAAAATAGTTTTGAAAATGGAGTTTGGACCAAAGGATGCTATTTGTAACCATCCACTTATAATCTTGGCTGTAAATTCAAGGCGCAAAATACAAGGTAGAAAATTTAGCTGCCCAGGTCTAAAAATAGCACCCCCTGCTTCTCCTTCTAGGACCAAAGCTGCCTTAGGCTCTCCTGTCTCTCACTATCTTCTTTTAAATGCAAATGATTTGGAAGGGGTTGTCCTTCATTCACTCATTTTACCTAGCAGTTAATACCATAGCAACTAGAAAACAACCTAAAAAGCATAACTGGATGAGCATTTTGGTGAGTATTTAGCCCTCCTGGAGCTGAGTTATACCTGTAGGAAGGAAAGGAATATTTGTCAGAAAAGAAGAATGTATCCAGAGTGCTGCCCCTCATTCTCAGTCCACTTTTGCTGTGCATGCCAAAGGTCATCAACCCCTGACCTGGCCTAACTCTTGAATTTGGTATGAAATGATGAAAGAAGGTTTAAAGAACTCTCGTCACATATTCCAAATTCTGTGATGCATTTTCATTTGTAATGTTCCAGGGTTAGTAGGAAGGGTAGAAAGTGAATGATTTGAAAACAGTCAGATCTCTTTAACTAAAATTAGTTTCTGGAAAGAGCTCTCAGCAACATTGGCCTACATTTTCCAGAACTATTGTTCATGTGCTTTTGCCTAAGTGTGTTTGTGTGGTTTCCAAAGTCAGGAGCTGGCCATAAAGGGAAATGAGAAAAGCTGTGACTAAACGAAGGAGAAAATAAAATCCATATGACTAAAATTCTAGTGCAGAAACTTCATTAATCATTACTTGGAGAATGTAAGACTCCTCTGTGAGGATTCATGGAAAACTTGGTTTTGCGTCTCTAACATACATTATTAAAAACTGCCTCCTAGCCAAGAAGAGTTGGCGTCCACCCATGTAAATGAGCTATCATTACTCAAGGGGGGTGTAGAGCACTTTGCTGTTGGTGTTTGCTGCTTTTCTTGTTTGATATCCATTAAAATTTGGTTTCCATACTCCTGATGTGGTTATGCACTGTAAACGTTTAGTTTTCGGCAACTAACTACCTCGAGTAGAAAAGATGGAAAATAGGCAGGCACACCTCTTACAGTCATATGGTATACATATTTATCAAATCTTTTGAACGAATCATCAAAAAGTGGAGAGTATGAGTTACTACCGCGCTGGGATGACTCAATATTGCATACTGTCCATTCGAGTGAAAAATTACTGAGCACAACACACTCCAATAGTGTAAGTATCAGATCAACTTCACTTTGAAGCAGTGCATTGACACAAACCACACGCATATGTTCATTCTGACTGAGGAAACAAGGATACAGTAATTCAGCAAAACATATTTTTTAAAACTTACTAGACCAAAACAGACAGATTGGTCGTGGAATCTGTATTGGCAGAACACACTGATTTTCTATGCTTTGCATCCCAATAAACCTTAACAAAATGATGACTTTTCTCACTCTTCCTACAAAGTACATATGAACACTCCATTTCCAATATTTGTGATGAACTCTAATAGTCTGAGAATATTTCAATTTTTGTATTTGCCTTTTATTTTAAGCCTGTAAAATGTTTTGAAGTGAGGAAGTAGGAAGGAAGGAAGGAGGGCTTGGAAACAAGAAATCATGATATAAGATCTGTGGAAAAATAAATAAGTGCTTTCTCTCTATTAATAAAATCTTTTTCTCTCTTTCTGTCTTTCTTTCTTTTTCCCTCCCCCGCTTCCTTTTTCCTTTCATTCCTTTCTTTTTTTTCTTATTTCTTTCTGGCTATGAAGGTGGGAATTTGTGTCTGCCTTTTTCACTGTTGTATTTCCAATGTTCAGAACAGTATTGGGCAGACAGTAGGTGATCAGAGAATATGTGTTCAATGAATGAATGATGCTTTTCTCTGTAAATTACATTCAATGAGTATTTTCCTAAGTTATCACTTCTTGATGTTAAAAGAAAGCAGTTGATAATATCTATTGAAAACAATCTTTTGTTCTCTTCCACCCAGGGAAGAATCTTAACAGAGTACAGAAATTCCAGAGGAATATACAAGTACAGGTAAGAGACAAAAGTAATAACCTCTCCAGATCCGTTTTGCTCCACTGCCCATGGACTCAAACCAGTTCAAAAATTAGTTGTGTAACAGTGCTGCTGTCTTCATTAAATTGGTCTCCACAAACATTATTAAACATCTCTGTGTATATGAGGGCTTCCCTGATGGCTCAGTTGGCAAAGAATCTATAGGAGACCCCAGTTTGATTCCTGGGTCAGGAAGATTTGCTGGAGAAGGGATAGGCTACCCACTCCAGTATTCTGGCCCGGAGAATTTCATTAACTGTATAGCCAATAGGGTTGCAAAGAGTCAGACACTGAGCGGTTTTCACACGTGTGTATGAAACTGTGCTGTAAGCCATGTGCTCTGGTGAATAAGGCATGGACCTTATATTCCAGTTACTCAGAGTCTGGTAAAGGAGAAGATACATAAACAAGTAATGACAATACAGTGGACAAAGTACAATAATAGAAGTAATTAATCTTATTTGGAGGCAGGGCAGATCTCTTAGAGGATATTTTGACAGATGTTACAGAACACATTTTGACAGTTTCAATGTAAAATCGGAGCTTGCTAAACAGACAAGGTCAGAGAGGCCCTTCCAGACAGAGAGCAGCATAGGCAGTAGTGTGAAGGTAAGAAGCTGCCTAACACATTTGGGGAACAATAAGTCAATTCTGTGAGGAGTTGAATTAGGAAAGATAAACAGATATGAATTCTAAAGGGGATGGAAAATAGAAAGGTTTAATAAATAAAGTCAATACCAAAATCATACTGCAGCCAAAGATGGAGAAGCTCTATACAGTCAGCAAAAACAAGACAGGGAGCTGACTATGGTTCAGATCATGAACCCCTTATTGCCAAATTTAGGCTTAAAATGAAGAAAGTAGGGAAAACCACTACACCATTCAGGTATGACCTAAATCTAATCTCTTACGATTATAGAGTAGAAGTGACAAATAGATTCAAGGGATTAGATCTGATCTGATAGACAGAGTGCCTGAAGAACTATGGATGGAGGATTGTGACACAGTATAGGAGGCAGGGATCAAGACCATCCCCAAGAAAAAGAAATGCAAAAAGGCATAATGGTTGTCTGAGGAGGCCATACAAATAGCTATGAAAAGAAGAGAAGCTAAAGGCAAAGGAGAAAAGGAAAGATATACCATTTGAATGCAGAGTTCCAACAAATAGCAAGGAGAGATAAGAAAGCCTTCCTCAGAAAGCAATGCAAAGAAATAGAGGAAAACAATCGAATGGGAAAGACTAAAATCTCTTCAAGAAAATTAGAGACACCAAGAGAACATTTCATGCAAAGATGAGCACAATTAGGACAGAAATGGTATGGACCTAACAGAAGCAGAAGATATTAAGAAGAGGTGGCAAGAATACACAGAAGAAGTGGACAAAAAAGATCCTTGTGACCCAGATAATCACAATGGTGTGATCACTTACCTAGAGCCAGATATCCTGGAATGCGAAGTCAAGTGGACCTGAGGAAGCATCATTATGAACAAAGCTAGGAGGTAATGGAATTCCAGTGGAGCTATTTCAAATCCTAAAAGATGATGCTGTGAAAGTGCTGCACTCAATATGCCAGCAAATTTGGAAAACAGCAGTGACCACAGGACTGGAAAAGGTCAGTTTTCATTCCAGTCCCAAAGAAAGGCAATGCCAAAGAGTGCTCAAACTACCACACAATTGCACTCATCTCACACGCTAGCAAAGTAATGTTCAAAATTCTCCAAGTCAGGCTTCAACAGTATGTGAACGGTAACTTCCAGATGTTCAAGCTGGGTTTAGAAAAGGCAGAGAAACCAGAGATCAAATTGCCAACATCCGCTGGATCATTGAAAAAGCAAGAGAGTTCCAGAAAAATATCTGCTTCTGCTTTATTGACTATGCCAAAGCCTTTGACTGTGTGGATCACAACAAGCTGCAGAAAATTCTTAAGGTGATGGGAATATCAGACCACCCGACCTGCCTCATAAGAAATCTGAATGCCGGTCAATAAGCAACAGTTAGAACCGGACATGAACAACGGACTGGTTCCAAATTGGGAAGAGTATGTCAAGGCTATATATTGCCACCCTGTTTATTTAACTTATATGCAGGGTACATCATGCGAAATGCCAGGCTGGATGAAGCACAAGCTGGAATCAAGACTGCCAGGAGAAATGTCAATAACCTCAGATAAGCAGATGACACTACCTTATGGCAGAAAGTGAAGAACTAAAGAGACTCTTGATGAAATTGAAAGAGGAGAGTGAAAAAGCTGGCTTAAAGCTCAATGCTCAAAAAAACTAAGATCATGGCATCCAGTCCCATCACTTCATGGCAAATAGATGGGAAAACAATGGAAACAGTGAGAGACTTAATTTTTTTGGCAGGGGTGGGGGGCTCCAAAACCACTGCAGATGGTGACTGCAGCCATCAAATTAAAAGATGCTTGATGCTTGGAAGAAGCTATGACCAACCTCGACAGCATATTAAAAAGCAGAGACATTACTTTGCTGACAAAGGTCTGTCTAGTCAAAGCTATGGTTTTTCCAGCAGTCATGTATGGATGTGAGAGTTGGACTATAAAGAAAGCTGAGAGCCAAAGAATTGAGGCTTTTGAACTGTGGTGTTGGAGAACACTCTTGAAAGTCCCTTGGACTGCAACCAGTCCATCCTAAAGGAAATCAGTCCCAATATTAATTGGAAGGACTGATGATGAAGCTGAAGCTCCAATCCTTTGGCTACCTGGTGCAAAGAACTGACTCATTGGAAAAGACCCTGATCCTGGGAAAGACTAAAGGCAGGAGGAGAAGGGAAGGACACAGGATGAGATGGTTGGATGGCATTACCAACTCGATGGACGTGAGTTTGAGCAAGCTCTGGGAGTTGATGATGGACCGGGAATCCTGGCATGCTGCAGTCCATGGGGTGGCAAAGAGTCGAACACGACTGAGCGACAGAACTGACTATCTGAATGAATAAATAAGGACTTAAAGTGACTTGCATTTAAGAAAGATAACCCTAACAGTGGAGAACAGATTGTAATAGAGCATGACCAAGGAACGTAATACAGAAAAAGGAACAGTTTTAGGAGCTTGGGAGCTCAGGTATCTGTGAATAGTAAGGTGAACATTATTGTATTCTACAGTTCTGAGAGAAAGAGAAATTTCTGAGCTAAAAATGCAGATTGAGGGGTATTTGTTATATAAGTGGTCATTAAAGCCATGGCCGGAGAAGGCAATGGCAACCCACTCCAGTACTCTTGCCTGGAAAATCCCATGGATGGAGGAGCCTGGTAGGCTGCAGTCCATGGGGTCACTAAGAGTTGGACACGACTTGGCGACTTCACTTTCACTTTTCACTTTCATGCATTGGAGGAGGAAATGGCAACCCACTCCAGTGTTCTTGCCTGGAGAATCCCAGGGACGGTGGGGCCTGGTGGGCTGCCATCTATGGGGTCGCACAGAGTCGGACACGACTGAAGCGACTTAGCAGCAGCAGCAGCAGCAAAGCCATGGCAGGCTGCGGTAGATGGGGTCTCAAAGAGTCAGACAGAACTGAGTGACTAAGCATGCATGCACATATATGACAAAGTTATGATACAAAAAGGCTAGAGAATTTAGAGAAACAGAAAGAATAATGAGAAAAAGAACCCAAGAAAAGAAAAAGAGAAATAATGGGCATAGATGTATGAGAAGAACCAGGAGATTATTTATTTATATTATATCCACCTCCCTTGTTTTCACAGTTTGAAATCTTCAGAAAGTAAGCATGTGTGTAACAGGGAAGAACAAATCTGACTCCACATTATATCTGTTCCATTGCCTGTGCTCAGGGCTTCCCCAATGGCCCAGCGGTAAAGAATCCACCTGCAAACAGGAGACGCAGAAGACACAGGTTTGAGCCCTGGGTCACGAAGATCCCCTGGAGGAGGAAATAGCACCCCACTCCAGTATTCTTGCCTGAAAATCCCCATGGACAGCGGAGCCTGGTGGCCTGCAGTCCAAAGGGTTGCAAAGAGACACAACTGAGCTTAATAATGCTGGCTCTGTACCTTTGTAAAAGAATGCTGCCTATAGCCTGAAAGATACAGGATTGCCATTTCTCAGGGCTTTGACCTTTAAAAGTCCATTCATAAAAAGATAGAAAGTTGTGGAACAGAGAATAACATTTGTTTTATTGGAGGTTTACAGGAACAACCTGACCTGGCCAAGATGGACAACTACAAGAACAAAGAATTGAGACACCAAGAAGTTTGCAATAACTAACCATGCTCCTCTGGCCCCTTTGATTTAAAAGTGCTTTGCTGAAACCCTTTGAGGAGTTCAGGTGATTTTGTAGCACAAGTCACCCATCTCCTTGCATGGCCCTGAAATAAACATTTCTCTGCTCCAAACTCAGATGTTTTGGTATTGCTTGGCCCCACTATGTGGCAGGTACATGAACTTGCATTCAGTAACATGTTTTATATAGTTAGATATCTTGATTGTTCAGACTAGAAGTGTAAAATGAAAATTAACTTTCTTAGAGGGAATGAAATATTTTTGCCATTGAGTCTGGTGCTCACTGGCTCCAAATTTTATGTATAGGCAAATAATTTTTTTTTAAATACCCTTGACATTTGTATACTGTTTTACTATATATAAAGTTTTTTTTCACATTTTTATTATTTCTTACAACAAGCCTTTAAGAAAGAACTTATTTTCAAATGGAGAAACTCAAGGTTCAAAGTTCAAGTAACCAATCCCAGAAAAGTTCCCAGGCCTTCTGACTGAAGCCCATGTTGAGTTTACCAACATTATACTCAGAATCCAAGGAATAAAAATCTTTCATTCATCCAAAACAACTTGACTTCTTAAAAAAAAAAAAAAAAAAGCTGATTTGCACGCTGGCAACCCCATGCCTTGCTTAAATTGCATTTTTATGGTTCAGTATTTTAGCACAGACAATAACTTTTCAGCAGCAATGACACTTGTCCAATAACACAATATACTACAAGGTTTAAGGGGGCCTGTTGAAGACTCACCATAGTATTACAAAGACCCTTTAAAATTTCAAAGAACTCAAGTGAAGTGTCAGTTTGACCCAGAAGTCTTAGAAAAGCAGAGTAAAATACTTGACTGGGCATAGTCATGAAATTCTCGCATGAATTTGTGGCCAGTTTTCAAGGTATGGAGAAATAAGAACATTTTCTTCTTCCACTGAAGAGAAAAGCCCACATTTCTGAGGCTGTTTGTCATGTCCCATTTTCTAACTATTCTACCTTTAAGACTGCCAAAGCCATGATCTCAGTGGCTAGTCCTGAAGTCCATAAAAGAAATGCTCCCATGACAGAACCCACAGATTCTGAACTCACCCATCCCTCCAGACTCTCAGCCTAATGGACTCCAGTATCCCTTGCTGTGTGACTAACATCTGACTGACCACAGACAGCCTCTGGTTTCAACTTTGTTACTATCATTTTGGTGCCGACAGCTCTTCGGTAAGCAACCCAAAATCAACTCTGCCGTCTGAAGACTGTGGAATCAGCCCAGAAATCTGAAGAGCATGATGAGTGGAGGGAGCCAAACCAGACCACTGCTGTCAGGGCACCAGCCTTACCCTTCACTGACATAATTCTAATTTGGTTGGGAATTTTTTTAACACTTCTGTGCCACTAGATAGTTGTTTTAAAGGCAAATCAAATGTCCATTTTTAAATGTAATCTAGACTCTGAAATCACAGATCACTTTAACAGAACAAATACAAGAATTCTATTCACATTACGATAAAAATGGGTGTATACATATGTTTAGTTAAAGATGAAATCTTCTGAGCATTGAAAGAAAACATTTTTTACATCAATTACTTGCATTTACTCTTAAAATCAACTTTTAAGTTTCAGAATGTATGCAAACTTTTTTTTTTGGTGTAAAATAACACATCAGATTCATTTAATAAAGTCAGACCAGTAACTGTATGTCTTACCAATATCTCCAAAGACATATTTTTACAAAAGGCAATGGGGTTAGAAGAAAATCCATTGTTTCAAATAGAAATAGTCTCTTAAACCCTGGTAAGTATCAATTACTATTCATACTACTGTCTAAACAGAAAGAAATTTCTTGACTCAGAAAGCTTCAGTTAGAAAGTATTATGTGCTACTACACATGGAATGTTTGAGTCAAATCTTCTATATCAAATACACTGTCATTTAACAGCTTTTATTGGAAGAATCTTTTACTATTAAGACAGTGTTTAAGACTGTATTATAATTATACAGAAAATTTGTATTCAGCCAGGAAAATTTTTACCTTCTCTGTAATCCACCATTTTAATAGAAATATTTCCTCTAGCAATTATCTCTTCCCATTGTTTCTATATGTATTAAAATTTTCTAAAGCTTAAAATTATAGTAGAGGATGAAATAAAAAGCACTATCACTTAAAATTATAGTAGAGGATGAAATAAAAAGCACTATCAATATCTAATGATCTGAAAATGACCTTATATTTTTAAACTAATTTTCCGAGCTCTGCATTAATTATTGTGTGCAATTACAGTTGTAGACATGGATAGAATGCCTGCTAGTGTCCACAGCAGGATAAGACAAGAAGAAAATCCATGAATTCTTCTCCTGTTTACACTTCAGTTTCAAAGTTTAAATGTTTATTTAAGCTATTTATGTGTTGATCAGAGATGTTTCTATCTGATAATGTGGATTAGTTTCCTTCTTGATATGAAATATAAGTGCATGAAAATCAAATATGCACAAGGAAGTCATGTTTTCATTTGTCATATGGCAATGAACATTACAGAGCCTATGGAATAAATAATTCAGTCCATTCCACTTAATATACATTTATGACCTGTCTACATTGTCCAAGACTTTATACTACCTTTGTAAAGCTTAAATCTAGTAAGTAAACCTGACATACACACACACACACACACACAACATACACAGCTAATTCACAGAGTCAGGCTTGTAAAGGATGTGATCAAGGGCAAAGACACTACACTTTGCCCCAAATATAGACAGTGCTGATCCTCCATGGGCAGGCACCAGCATAGCGGTTCTACTTGTTTAAATCGTATAGCATTTCCATACTGGAGTATCCTCCTTTGACTTAAGCTGCTGAAACCCCTCCCCCAACTTTTCCAATGTTTAGAAACAATAGGGTTGAAGTTGATCCAGCAGGAGACTTTTCAAGCTGCACTTTTTTCTAGTGGACTGGTTCCTGGTGGTTGGAAGCCAGCTGCCCACTAGTATGATCTCTTGAGAACCCATTGTGAGAATAAGGTGTAGGTACCCACCAATAAGAGAGCTGAATTGGAAGCAAATCAAAAACAAATATATTGGAATATCATCTGAAAACTAGTACCTAAGGCTAGGCTCAAAACTTCAAATGCCATAGGAATTAAGCAAATAAAATAGATTAGGACTGGAGGCTGTGTGCCCCACAGAAGTTCCTGCTCTTCAGCTCAGCATTAGGAAGTCATCTAATTTTTCAGGCAACACTAGAAATCTGTATCTGTATGTGAAATCTATTAATTTCTAAATATTCACAATTAATTCAAGAAAAACCAAAATCAAAACATGAATTAAACTACATATGTCTATGATAATGATTCACCTTGAAGTCCATTAGCTTGCAGCTCCAGATTTGAAATTTTCATTCTTCTCTGGTGAGGTGTGAACCTGTGCTTTCTCTTTTGACTTAAATAGTGCAAGTAGAAAAATCAGTGTTATGGCTGTTGTGATTTCATCAGTTCACAACTACACAAAATGCTGTAGACTTGTATACCCTGGATGTAATCAGATGGGTTCAACTCATCTTACAAATCCAGATAGTTGGCATTCATGCAGCCAATAAAAAAGTATAATGTTTTAAGGCTAGAGATCATAAGTTGATTCCTTCTCCCATCCATTTTTAAATATCTGCAGTGTATATTAGTGGAGAAGGCAATGGCAACCCACTCCAGTGCTCTTCCCTGGCAAATCCCATGGATGGAGGAGCCTGGTAGGCTGCAGTCCATGGGGTCACTAAGAGTCGGACATGACTGAGCGACTTCACTTTCACTTTTCACTTTCATGCATTGGAGAAGGCAATGGC